>NC_080754.1:61968604-62244947 GCF_020826845.1 Diceros bicornis minor
ATGCTGGTTTTGATTTGCATTTTCCCAACAATTAGTGATTTTGAACATCTTTTCATGTGGCTGTTGGCTATCTGTATATCTTCTTTGCAAAAATGTCTGGGTTCAGATCCTCTGCCCATTTTTTGATTGGGTTTTTTTTTTGTTGTTGAGTTGTATGGGTTCTTGATATATTTTGGATATTAACCCCTTATCAGATATATGATACACAAATATCATCTCTCAGTTGGTAGGTTGTCTTTTTGTTTTGTTGATGATTTCTCTTGCTGTGCAGAATATTTTTAGTGTGATATAGTCCCATTTGTTTATTTTTTCTTTTATTTCCTTTGCCTGAGGACATGATATTTAAAAAGCTACTGCGAGGACTGATATCAAAGAGTATACTACCTATGTTTTCTTTTAGGAGTTTTATGATTTCAGGTGTTATGTTCAAGTCTTTAATCCATTTTGAGTTAATTTCTGTGTATGGTGTAAGATAGTGGTCTATTTTCATTCTTTTGCATGTGGCTGTCCAGTTTCCCCAGCACCATTTATTGAAGAGACTTTCCCTTTTTCATTGTATGTTTTTGGCTCCTTTGTTGAAAATTAGCTGTCCGTAGATGTGTAGGTTTATTTCTGGGCTCTCAATTCTGTTCCACTGATCTGTGTGTCTGCTTTTGTGCCAGGACCATGCTGTTTTGATTACGATAGCTTTGTAGTACACTTTGAAATCAGGAATGTGATGCCTCTAGATTTGTTCTTTTTTCTCAGGATTGCTTTGGCTATTCAGGGTCTTTTGTTGTTCCGTATAAATTTTAGAATTCTTTGTTCTATTTCCATGAAAAATGTCATTGAGATTTTGATAGGGATTACATTGAATCTGTAGATTGCTTTAGGTAATATGGATATTTTAGTTACGTTAATCTTCAAATCCATCAGCATGGAATATCTTTCCATTTCTTTGTGTCATCTTTGATTTCTTTCAGCAATGTCTTATAGTTTTCAATGTATAGGTCTTTCACCTCCTTGGTTAAAATCATTCCTAGATATTTTATTCTTTTTGTTGCAGTTGTAAATAGGATTATTTTCTTGATTTCTCTTTCTGCTAGTTTGTTGTTAGTGTATAGAAATGCAAGTGATTTTTGTATGTTGGTTTTGTACTGTCAGAGACCTTTTTTGACTCCTCCCAACTCTATTTGTGTTCCACCCAACCTTCTCCAGGTCAGGTCTCCACAACTTCTGATGGACTGAAGCAACCCAGTGTAGTGGGAAAGGCAGGTGTTCAGAGTCAGGAAGACTTGATTAGTAATCTCCTGGTCTCAGGTGTGCTACTGACTTGATGTGACTGCCTTGTGATTCAGACATGCTTCTCCCAGTGAGTGGGGTGGTGAATTTAGACCACAAATAGCATGCTCCTCTCTTTAGTCAAAAAGATTTATGTGTGGAGCAATTAACAAACTTTACTGAGTGCTGCTTCCATGAGAAATGCTCTGCTGGGCTGTGTGGAAGCTACAGAGACTGGTCTGGGAGCAGTAGAGGCTGGTTCTAATCGGCGAGTGGGGGCAGCCTGTGCAGACGGAAGCCAACAGCATTACTGTCCTTACACCTGGGCAAGCAGAGCTCCCCAGGCCATCCACTGCTCTTCCCATAGTCTCAAGGGCTCCTGTGCTTTGAAATATGTTCCTCAAACTTTTCTAAGTGCCTCTCCAGTGCTTAGTTCCAGCCAGGGCCCATAGTGCCATCTGAGCAGGGTGCTCTGAGCCTGGACCAGGTCCAGCATAGGCCCTGGTCTCCCTTTCTCCCCTTCAGGGTGCTCTCTGACTCTCTACACCCCCACCTCCCTGCACATGGGGTTGACCAGATGTCCAGGAGCTTCAGGACTCATGACTGTGGGGTTATTCCAGAGCTCTGTGGCAGGGGCCTGATTCTAGAAGCGCATCCCGGGGAGCAGGTAGCTTCTATTGGCTTACGTGGTGTTTGTCGTACAGGAAGACATGAGATTGGGAAACCAGAATGATGCTGATATGCTGATTCTGAGGCCTGAGAATTTGAATTTCTAACAAGTTTCCAGGTGATGTTAATGCTTCTGGTCAGAGAACCACACTTTGAGAACCACTGAACTAGTGTGAAATTGTATGTCTTGTGAGCAAACCACGTTGTATTCTTTAAATCCTTTGAGAACTTTTGTTCTTACGTCCTGTAGTGTTGGTAAATGCCTAGCTAAACGGCAATGCAGGTTTAAATATTCTCATCCAAATACTAGATACACACAAAGATACTGACTCAGGTATCACCCTGTGAAATGATGTCTGTAAATGCCCTACCTGCCTGACCTGAACTGTTGGTCACTGCTCAGTCAGTGCAATGAGCTTCTCATCATGTGACTCCCATGAATTGGATACATGAGAGGCCATGGATACCTGGCTCAAGACCAGAAAGGCAGATCTGTGGCTCTGGGGCTGCCTGATTCTTACTGTGGCTGAATGCCATAGGGGTGGGTATGCATCTGCCTTCCTTTATACATTTTCCAAATTTTTGGTGAAAATGGGATTTAAAAAAAATTAAAAATCCAATCAAGGTTTGCTGGAGGATGTAGTTCTTCAAAGGAAATGATAATGGATATTTGACAGGGAGCATTGATTTGGGAGTTTGGATTTTAAGGAGAGGGCTGAGTTTGTGGCCAGGGTTTCTGAAGTAACAGAGACTGAGGTCACTCAAAGATAACCAGCAGGTCAAATGATCCCTTAAGTGATTTAGGATTTTGCAAAGATGTCTCCAGTCCCTATGATTGAAAACAGCAGGACATCGTCAACAGTCAACATTTACAAGTAACAGGTGAGCACCGGGTCCACCCCATGATGAGGATTCTGCAGAATGTGCAGGCCCCCTGGGGCTCACAGTACAGTCACCACACACATAAGCCACTAAGGAGCATTGCCGAGCAGGGAGGCCCCGACAGAGGTGCCGACCAGGTGCCACAGAAACCAGAGGAGGGAGGAATGTGTGTGGAAAAGTGGAATGCAGGCAAGATTCCCAAATATTAGCTTAGTTGACCTTCAATTTACTTAAGGAGAGATTATTATTCCTCTTTTAAAGGTGGGCAAACTAGGGCTCAGGGATTTGCTCAAGATCCAGCAGCTAGTATCACAGGACCAGGATTTAAATCATCTACCCACATATGGTGAATATAGAAAGGGATCTTTAGAACAGGTGATCTGTGTCAAGTCACCACTCAACCATCTACTAGCTGTGGTCCGGTTACTTAATCTCTCTCTTAGTTAACTCTTATAGAAAGCAGCGTTGTTTATATAAACCAGGATCATTGTGAGGAAGAGAGAGACAAGAAACACCAGCGCCTAGCGTGGTGTCGGACGCAGCGGAGGCTACCAAGTTTGGCTTCCTTCCCTTCCCTTCTCTCCCAACGGCCCTAAGGAGATAGCTTCACTCGGGCTCGCCAGAAGGCACAGAATAGAGGTTTTCTCTCAAGCAAGTGACTTAACCTACTCAAGCCTCAATTTCCTCATTTATAAAATGGACATAGTAGTGCTACCTACTTTATAGAGTTGTTGTGGCATTTAAATCAGAAAATGTGTCAGGTACTTCACATAATGCATGGCACATGGTTAGTGCTCCATAAATGTAAATATAAATAATAATCATAGAAATGGGAACGTTAAGAATCTAGGGTGTTGGAGTCAGAGAAGCAGTGAGCCCTGTGCCTGCCCCTGGCTCACCCCGGAAAGCTGAGTTGGCCCAGGCTGGAGGCCCCGGAGGAAATAGGGCGGATCGAGTCATCCTATTTTATTTACTGTGCCTGCTATACAGCTCTTGCCAAGAAGATGGCGGGATTTTCTTTCAAATAAAACTGAATTGTGCACAGTCCCCAGAAGACGTTTTCCTCTGCTGCTGAACTGAGCTTCCTGAGGGCTTCTTGCTGGAATGAAGAGAATGAAATGCTTGACTTTTCCATAACAGCCTCTGGTTTAATAATTAGACATTCCAGGAATAACTGCGTTGGCAGAAGTTAGCTCCATTTTATTTTGACAGTGGAAGAGTCTTCTATTTTCTCTTTTCTTCCCATTCCATCAAAATAATGGAAAAAGCTATTTGGAAGCCTGGAGTTTTTGTAGCACAATTCAGTATTTAAGACCATGCTGTGTGCTAATATTTTCCCCAAAGGTCACAGCTAGAAATATTTTATGGTGGAGAGATCATGAAAAAGGCCTACATACCCCGTATATTCCTATATACCCCAGCCAGTACCAACCGGAGAAGTTTTCAGGTTATAGTTGTATTGTAACTCTTCTTCAGATTTCCTTTCTATCTTTGCAATAGGGAGCAGGCACCATGAGGTTAAAAAGACTAGGAGGCTTTGGGGCAGAGAGACCAAGGCGTGGATTCCAGCCCAGCCATTAACTTGTCCCTGGCGAGTTGTGGAAAACCTGGGATCCTCAGTGTCCTCATCTGGAAAATGACATTGAGAAACCCATGTGGCAGGATGGTTTGGAGGACGAGGGAACGTATGTAAAGCCCAAAGAGTGTGGCAAGTAATAAGCTCTGTTTCAATACATATTAGGTCCCTTCCCTCGCCGCCTCCACTGTTTTGTAAGTAGGTGATGGCCAGCAAGTCTCTTAAGCCCTCCTGTTATCTGTGAAGTTAAGAGGCTTTGCCAGCTAACCACACACTAGTGTTGCATGCGGCCCGAAAAATCTATCTGTGATTCTTCCTGTTGTTATCATTCACTCAAGAGCTGCTCCAACACCAGACAAATCAGCTCCAAGGTGAAAGGTGGAATGACCACAGGGGCCTGGGGGCCTGTGTGGCCTCCATGGCAGAATGACCCTGGAGCCGGGCCTGAGGAAATTAGAAGAGCAGAGGGGCCTCAGGGTGGGTAACAGCCTGAACCCTTTGGGGGATGAGAAGAGTCCAGGGAGGTTTAACCCAAACCCTGCGTGGATTTCTAAATGATCAATCCCAGGGCCAAGCTAAGCATTTCTGACATCTCCAGACTGTTATATTACTCAGCACCTTTTTGGTGAAAAGCAGCAGAAACCCAATAAAAACTAGCTGAAATCCAGTAAAAGCCAGCAAAAGCACAAAAGGGATTTTATTGTCTCATGAAAGCAGGCTGTCGTTTTGAATGTTGGCCTTTCAGTTTTCCTTCTGCTTTGATAGACTTGCTCTACCTGAGAGCCAAGTTGGACCTTGGCAGATGTAGGCTTATAATCCAATAGGAAGAGACCCTCCTCCCCACGTCCATATAGCAAATCCTGTGGAAGGGCTCCGATCAGATTTTGTTAGATAATGTGCGCGTTCCTCGGATGAGCACATGGTAGGATGGACATGGCCTACCACAGTGCTCAGAATACAAAGGCCTGGATGATGTGGCCGCCAATATGAGAGCGGCCAGGTGGGTCTTTTGACTTATAGTCCAATGATATCTATGTGGAAGGAGAAGTTGCTGTTTACCAACAAAAAAAGATGTGCCAGGCAAAAACAAACAACCCAAAGAGATGCCCGTGATAGGAGGCCCCACAAGCCGAACTGAATCCCCGTATTGAGCTCAGCCCTCGGTCTGCCCAGAGATGCACTGACCCTTCAGAGACCACTGAGACACAGCAGGGTACCCCTGGGTCTGGCCTCCAGGACCTTGGCCTTCTTTTTTCTCTCGGCAGCTTCCTCTTTTCGGTTTCTGGTTCATGGATCTCACACATCTTTGTCCATCACGTGTTTTCCAGTAGCAATTTTCTCACGCCCGTTATGCTTCCATCCCACCCACCTGAAAAACCCCGACTCTGGGTCAACACACCATCCCATTTCTCCCCGATGCCACCTGACTGCTGAGCTCTCCAGGGGACGGCCACAGGCCTGCACTGATGAGTGCCGCTGTAAGTTCATGGCCTGCGACCTCAGCAGGCCCTATTTCTAGGCAGTTCCGTCATCCGTCCTCCACAGGGCCCATTTCAAACATGCTGGTTATTGGCTGTTCCTCCTGTGGCTAGGTTCTCCACCTGTGTCTTTTCTGTGCCCTGATTGTCTGACCTCTACAGACAACATCTTCGGGCTCTTGCCCTCTGGCTTCCTGTTGGGTTTGGTCAAGGGAGGCAGCAGCAGAGGAATCGGAGGGCAAGAGGACAGAGAGGTTGGCTCACCTATTTCCCTGCTTCCTCCCTGCCTCACCATGGGTCTGGCCAGGGCTGAGTCCCTCTAAGTCCCTGTTGGGCAATTCCCTTGTGTGGCTCTAGCTCGCAAGGGCTCCCTCCCCTCCTCTTGCTCACTGTTGCCAGTTCCTGGGGGCCTCACCTCCCTTGTTTGTTCCCTTAACCCAGGCCACCTCTATTTGAGCCACCCCTTCATTAATTTTCTTTAGTGAGACTCTTTTGAGTGTGCCATCTGTTTCCTGCCAGAAAGTGACTGAGCACATCCATTCTCCTCAAACACATGGCCTCTCCAAGGACTCCTTCATCCCCAGGAGTGAAGTGACCCCTTCATTCTTACCTCAGAGGGAACAGAGGAACCTCCTCACTTTCTTCCCTTAAGCCTAAGCCCTCCTGCGTCTGCCTCCGTCCTCCTCCCACCAATTCTCCTGCTGCCCTAACACACTGTCCAGCCTTGCCTGAGACCAGTTTGTCTCCTGAGCCCTGAACTCCATGACCCCCTCTACCTGGAGACCTGTTCTGTCTGTCGTCTTCTCTCTCTCTAATCTGCACCTGTCCCTCAACCAGGATTCTTCCTTCCTTCCAGCAGTCAAAGTTGCTCAAGGCTTTCCCATCCTTAAAATGACCCCTCAACACCTACTTCTCTTTAGCCACCATCCTATTTCCCTCTTCCCCATCACAGCAATCTTCTGAAAAAGATCATCTGCGTTTCATCCTCTCACCGCCCATTTGCCGAGGACGACACATGGTCTCTCTAGGCCCGGGTGGGCAGCATATCTGTTGAGAGGATCACACCACCCTTTGCTAAATCAGGCTTTCTATCTTTAGTAGGAATTTGGTTATTTCTTTTCTTTCTTGGAATATTATAATTAAGGAAGAAAATGCGTCATGAGTCTGAAAAATTTGTCAAACACTGTTAATGACAGCATTCCACGCTTACTTTTCAGTTACAACTCTGAAAAGACATCCCTTGGACGATTTAAAAGTGGTACCTCAGAGCTTGGTAGAGGGTGCTGTGGTCTGCATGGGGTGGCAGGACGAGGGAGGCACGTTTCAGGCTCTGTGAGGCAGGAAGCAGCATCACGGCCAAGAGAGGAGCTCAAGGCAGGGAGTGAGGCTGAGGGTTTGCGGCAAAGAGCATTCTGTGCTGCTTATGGGAGATTACTTGCCTTAGCTTGAGGGTTACCTCCATCCCCCCTTTACCCCCAGGCCACCTGGGAAAATCTGTAACCCTGCTAGCCAGCATTTATCAGGAGGAATTTTATACAGGAAGCACACATCTTCTTCAGCAGGCATCCAGCTCATGTAAAGAGCACCTGCTCAGTAACGGAAGAGCATGGATTTTGAATCAGACAGGCTTGGGTGAACTTAGGAAAGTTACTAGACCTCTCTAGGTCTCGGTTTCTTCTGTACTACTCACAAATGATGCGTTCTCCACCCTGTTCAACCCCTCCACACACAGTCTCCCGATGTGTGCAGACCAGTGCTTCCCAATCCAATGTACATGTGAATCACCTGGGGGATCTTAGTCACATGCAGGCCCCGATTCAGTAGGCCTGGGGTAATTCTGCATTTCTAATGAGCTCCCAGGTGCCTCCCAGGCTGCTGGTCCTTGTACCACACTTTGAGTTGCAAAACCCTCTCTGTGCATTGATCATATGAGTATGAAAAAAGAAAATGAGTCACCATCCCTTACAGCAACTGAAAGCCCCCCGATGTCCCCTAGCCTTTTCCAACATCCCTTACAGCTCTGAGGTTTAGGGTCAGGGTCTCCTCCTACCCTCTCATTGCTGGTGTGGTCAGACCTGTTGTCCCTCTGGTCCTGTCTCCTGCCCTCTCCTAATTCACGTCCTAGCTAGCCACGGCACCTTAGCCCTGTTAAGGTACCTCAGGTATTTATAGAGGAATCTGTATGTTCCCAGTCTCCCTTCAATTAATCAGCCTGTGCAGACTGTGTCTGAAATTTGGTCCAGACATTGTGGAATAAAGAGCTCCCTGCAGGCATGTCTTAAATTTCACGAGTACTGGGCAATAACAGTATAAATTAGCTTTTAGACTCCGAAAAAAATTGGGCCAAAAAAAATATTGGGCCAAACTCTTCCATGTGCATTTATTACTGTCAAATCAAGCATGTATAAATGCTTTGACACATTTAAAAACCACTCTAGGTATTAAAATGTAAATAACAATGAATGACAAGATGTCATCAATAATGCCTATAATTTTATTGAGCATGTGGTGCTTTATACTCAATATCTGTAACCCTCACAGAAACATTGTAATCTGCATTTCCCTCTCATGCCAATGGGGACCCTGGGTCTCAGAGAGGTTCAGCACCTTTCCCAAGTCACACAGCTCGTAGGCAGCAGAGCCCGGATCACCCAGGATGCGGGATGTAAAAGCCGGCTCAACGCCGTCTGCAGCTCCAGATTGACGGGACCTCTCAGGCTCTCTTTTCATGAGACAACCACTTCCTTAAATAATGTCTTGTTTTACTTTTTCCATTTACTTTCTCAATCCTGTTATTTGTGGATTTTATTAACAAGGCTCCCCTTAACTTGAGACAATGTGATCGTCACACTGGAAAATAGCAATGAGAGCCTGTTTTGAAATATTTAGTTGGTTTAATCTTACACACAATGATATTCTGAGGAAGAGGAGTGGGTGGGAAGTGGAGTCACCTTTTCTACCAGGTAGCGAGGCAGTGTCAGTCTACAAAGGGCGAGAATAATACATCAGAAATGTGGGCCATTATTGACTTTTCATTGTGGGGCCAAAGAAGTATTTGAGTTCATACCGACCCACACACTAAGAGCCTGGTGTGCTATTTTTATTGTGAGTGACTGAATTGGGGTTAGCCTGGAGGATGGGAACCAAGGCAACGGGACTTAAATAGGAACTTGACCAAAACCATCACGGCATCAATAGTCTACCAAGGAGGAGTGGATTTAGATATCAGACGCCCAGAATAGCTTTTATGAACTCGATGTGCCCTCTAAGTCTACTGACTAGTCGTCTCTCCAATTTTAAAGAAGCAAGTTTCAGTAAATTATAGCAATAAAGGGCAGTGGTTGGGACATTTTGGTCTGACGTCCCAAATATTTCCTATAACATCACAAAATGCTATTGACCCTGATTGCCTGACCATCAGGAGAACTCGTCTACCTTAAAAACAAGAAAACAATTACCTCCCATTTTGCACACCCTCTGCTTTTTCTTTTTGGGATCATGCTCAGTACTTCATCTCCTTCAAAGGATAAGAGATGGAGGAAACAGAGGTGATTTCTAAGTCTCTAGATTCTGTAAGAGGTGTTAAAGACTCATATAAGGTACTGTTTTTTCTTGATGTTTCCTTAAAGCCATGATTGCAGGGGTGGCCTGGCCTTCAGCACACATTCCACTGCTGGCCTCGATGTGTCTTCTTTATTTGCCAAACACTTAAATATTTCAGAGACGGTTGCTCTGTGCTTTATAAATAGCAATGTTCTAAAATCCATCAAGAACTGCATTTTCTTTCAATGACGACCATCTAAAAGAAAGGCGTAGCACATTAAAGCAGCGGAAATGCTGTAGAAATGCAAAGTGACTCACTACACAGCGTTAAGTATTTAAAAGGTAGTAAAGAGGACCCACAGTAGTTCATGATCAGCAAGTTAACAGGAAAGCTAGAAGTAGGCAGGTAAAGAAAAAAATCCACAGCTTTAGTGGAGCAAATAGCCAGTGTGCTGTTTATTAACGTCATAAAGTGAGAGTGATAGGAATTGACCTCTTAAGAAATATTCAGCTTGTGGAGAGTTTGTTTCCGGATAGAATCCAGATTATTGGTGGTGGAAAAGACCCTTCTCTGTGTCATTGGATGGTGTTCCTTGCATTGGCGATTGAGGGTCAGGGAAGGGGTATGGATGGTGAAACACAGCATCTGGCTTTGAGTCCCTCAAAGATGTTTCAAGTGGAGCAAGTCACACAACCCCTCTGGGCCTACATTTCCTCATCTAAAAATGGGGAATGAAATGAGAATACATGTGAAAATGACTGAAACCTCTAGCTACATGGGTATTAGTTATTGTGACAAATATTGTTATTCTGACCGGAAGTAGTGGCCCTCACTTGGAAAAGGCTCCGGTTCAAAGTTCTCCATGCTGAGACTTGGAGGTCAGCATCCGCAAGCTCCTCATAGCTCTGCCCATCATGGCCCGTCTAGGCAGCCCTGCCTGTCTGCTGTGTGTGTGTTTCACTAACCTAGGAATGGCCTGATGGTTCTACTAACGGTCCTACTAAGTGCTCCCAAGTTCAGAGGACACAGGGGGACACTGAAACTAATAAAAGTATCGATAGTCTTAGGATGAGGGTTGAAAACAATTTTAAATGTTACACAGCCCTGGGAGTCAGGGATATAAAAACATCACTTATTCCTCAGTGTCCAGCTCACAAAACCATTTCCACTGAGAGCAGAACAAAAATTCTGCCAATTCAAGATAAATAGTCACTTGTGAATGTTAATTCAGTTTCAGATGCAGTCTGTGCCTCCCTTCTCCTTGGGGTGATCTAAGTCTCTAGGGGTCTCACATATTATCTTGACTGTGGCAGAAGTGTCTGGTCTTGGGCCATCCTTACTCCTCATAGGCCTCACTTCAGGGCTCTCATCCTCTTGGGGTGAGACTGCCTTCCCTCCCCTCAGGGCACTTCACGGCCCCTTTGTCTCAGCCCTGGCTCTCACAGCTGCTGGCTTCTCTCTAAATGCCTTTTGATGGGAGGGACCACTGCTTCAGAAACGTTTTGGATGCTGTTCCACATGGTGCCTGGGGTATGTGTAGGATGATTGTGCCTCCTGTTTCGGAGGACATTGCCAGTTTTCGCCTGTTGTTTCTATGTCATTACTATTAGCAGCACTCTCTTCACTCACAAAAGTGTCCCAGTTTCACAATACGTTCTAAGTCCCCTTGGTATGCAGGACCCAGGGAGGTCCCTCTCAGGTCTACCTGGCTTCCCTCAGCGACCACTCCCCTCCCATTCAGACGCCTTCTTGGATGCAGAGTAGATAGGGCCCAGGGGCATCTCAACCCTAATAAAGTCCACTCCAATCCTCTCACTCTGCCTCAAGGTTCTTTTTGGCAAGGAGGGAAGGGAGAGGAGGCAAATAATACTTATGTAATCAAATATCCTTCCCCGCTTCACGTTCTAAGCTTTCTCTCTTACTATTTAAATAGAAATTTCTAGAAATAAAGCAAAACAAAAAGTTTCTTTTTCAGATTCCTGGCCCTGTCATTGGGCTTCAAGAACCTATGTTGGTAGTGAAGGGGAAAGTTCCAGTGGGTAGGATGCTGAAGGTGTGTGTGAAAGGTGGTACCTCAAAAGGTGGTGCAAAGGAGAGGGACTAAGGGCAGGTGAAGGGGGCAGGACTTACACTGAAAGGAGCAGATAGTCCAAGTCAGCAGTGAAGAAGCCATGTGTGAACAATGTACCCTAATTGCTTCAGACACCAGGGAGGAGAAGATCAGTGAGGAAATGCTCCCTTAGGCTAAAGTGGTCAAGGGAGGCCTTCTGACAGCCGGGAATTTCAGTGAGAGAATTGAGAAACAGGTGGAGAGCATGATATGGGAGAAAGGGAAAGGGGTCTGAAAACGTGGTGGCAGGAACTCACAGGCACTTTAGTGGACCGAGAGCAAACCAGGAGTAAAGCAATCTAGTTGAAACATATCCTGTGTGCAGAGAGGCAGCTGGACAGGAAACTGAGACGGTAGACTGGAGACAGATAGTGAGTGGCCTTTAAAATCAAGTTGATGAGTTTCAACACTATCCTCTGATATAAGGGAAACACTGAAGGATTTTGAGCAAGGGAGAGGTATAATTAGAGCAGGCTTCTCTCTCCTTTCCCCTCCCTCCGTTTGTTTGTTTTCTGTTTTAGAGAAATTAATCTGTCAGGTATGTAGACGAGATAAAACTTTGGAATGATTAGAGCGAGAAAGACCAGATACGGATTTTGAACCAGCTATTAAAACTATGATCAATGAGGGAAAATACGCTTTCAGTGAATGAAAAGATAAAAAACTTCATCAGAATAAGTAAAGTATAGAAAATAACCAAATGAATATTCTAGAACTGAATAATACACTATCCGAAATTAAAAAGTTCCTGGATGCACTTATCAGAAAAGAGACGACAAAGTGAGCTTGAGGAGAGATCAACAAAGTTCTCCAACCCAAAGAAGAGAGAAACAAGAATGAAAACAATGAACAGAGCTCAAGGACATGAGAAACAACATCGAAAGATCTAATATATGTGCTGTTAGAGTCCCAGAGCAGAGCAGAGAGACTCTGTGAAACTAATGGCCAAAATTTCCCCCAATTTGGTGAAAGACAGAAACGTACAGATTTAAGAAGCTCAGCAAACCCCAAGCAGTATCAATACAAAGAAAACCTGGGCACATCACAGACCAACTGATCAGAACCAAAGATACGGAGAAAATACTGAAAATATCCAGGAAAACCCAACACCTTGTTGGCAAGGGAAATGACTTGACTGATCACTGACTTCTCATCAGGAAGTATGAGGCCAGAAGACAATGAAACAACATCTTGAAAGCGATGGAGAAAAAAGCCAGAGAAAAGGCCCTTTAAGAAGGATGGTGAAATGAAGGTGTTTTCAGATAAAAGAGAATTTATTACTAGCAGATCTGTAGGAAATACTCAGGGAAGTTCTTCAGACTATACAAAATGAAAATGGATGGAAACTTGGATCCTCAGGAAGCAATCAAGAGCATCAAAGTGTGAGTATGAGAGTCGATACAAAAGTGGCCCTCTTATTCTACTCGCTTGCACCCAGCAAACCTCATCTTCCTGCGTCTTCCAGTCTCAGCAAGCGGCTCAGGCCAAAATCCCTGCAGTCATTCTCGACTCTTCTCTTTCTTTCATACTGCTTTCCTGGTACCAATTCGCCAGGAAATTCTGTCCTTTCCACCTTCAGAACACGTACACAGAATCTGACCAATTTTTTTTTTTACCTCCGCTGTTCACCCCCCTGGTCTACGCCACCATCATCTCTCCCAGGTCATTGCAGCAGCCTCCACACTGCCCTCCCTTCTGCTTCGTGTGACCCCTACAGACTGTTCTAGCACAGCAGCTGCATCCTTTACCGCATAAACTTGATGGTGTCACTCCTCTGTCACCACCTTCTAAAACTTCCCGTCTCAGAGGTGTCGCTGGATACATCAGTAATACATCATTTTTAAATGAGACATCATTGTGATTTTTATACATTGAGAAGACTTTTAAAGAACTGAATAATTTTACTATAATAAAAAAGTCTTCTGTTTCCATTAACTTATCTATATGAACAAGGCTTCTCAGAATGTGTATCTTTAAAAAAAAGGAAGAGAATAGAATTGATGCTGAACCTTGTTTCATTCTACCAATGAAAAATATTACTCTATGGATACATGACCTCATTCAGAAAAAAAAATCCCAGCCCCATTCATGTCGTTAAGAGATACATTTTCAATAAAATTTTACTTTTTATATTAAGCAATAATTTTTCAAAATTTAGAAAATATAATTTTGTTCAATTATGTCCAATAATAATTGTCACAATAACTCAATCCCTAAGACATTTTATAACACTTAGTGTCTTATGGACATAGAAAATAAAATTTAACAATTTATGTTTACATTTTTGTTGCAGAGAACTATTTCATAGGGACATGTGTAAAATATTTTCAGGCATACAAATATTTTGTATCAGAATAAAATTCTGAGTGAGAAATATGTTCTGAGTATAGAATAGCTTGAAGAGCAGCTGTATTACTGGAAAAACACGTTCAGGAAGAAAAAGGAAGAATGTGGAATTTCCAACTGCTGGAGAAGACAGTGTTCATGAATTTTTTAAATGGATGATGATAGATATCAAATAGCTATGGGGTTTAAATTCCATTGGATACATTTAAGATAGGGATGTAACAACTTCATTTTTAAAATAACAAGACTTATAATGCGCTGGACACGGCATCCTTTGCAACTATTTAAATTTATGACAAATGTATATTTAAATATACAATTTAAATAAATATTCAAAATATTTAAGTTGATGCTGAGTTTTTCAAATTTTTATAAGGGAAACGTAAGCAGAAAATTTGAATTCTAGTGTTGCAATAGTATCTAACTTGGAGAATAAATATTAATACCTATTAAATGTTAATATGTGCTAGACAACGTTCTATTTCAAACATATTTTGTTATATGTTTATAATAAGGGTATGTTCTTATATAATAAGAGTAATGTTCTGGTTACTATTTATGCACAAAACTTATTGGTGGTAAGAAAGCCGCCATCATCTTCAGCTCACCGTGTCATGGGTTAGGAATCTGGGAAGGGCTGGGCGGGCCTTCTCACAGGGGCGTCCTCACAGGGGCGTCTCATGCAATTGCAGGCAGATGCTGGCTGGGACTGCAGTCCTTGGAGGGGTCGACTGTGCTGACGCCCACGCTGGCTTGCTCACAGAGATGGGGCAGATGTTGGCTACTGTCTGGGCACTCAGCTGGGCTAATGATCAGAGTACCTACATGTGACTCTCCACCATGGCAATCTCCAGGTAGTCAGACTCCTTACATGGCAGCTGGCTTCCTCCAGAATGAACGTCCCAAGAGTGATGAGTGACAGCTGCACGGCCTTTCTGATGTAGCTGTGGAAGTCATATAGCATCGCTTCCATCCTATTTTACTGATTAAAGCAGTCAGGAGCCCACCCAGCTTCAGGGGAAGGGAAACAGACCACATCTTTCAATGAAACGAGTGTCAAAAAATTTGAGGGCTGTATTTTAAAACTGCCACAAGTAGATAATTATCCCCGTTTTTAGAGATGAGGAAACCAAAGCATAGTGGGGTTAAGTAATTTGTAGAGCAGGTGAGTGACGGAGTTAGGATTCAAACGGAAGCAGTCTGACTCCAGAGCAGAGCTCTTAAACACAGCAGCACTGCCTCCTGAGAGAGGCAAGCCAGGAGGTACGCAGCCCCCTTGGCTGAATAGGCATAGACCCCCCTCCCCAGTTCCACTGCAGAGCCCCCTATTGACACATCCCCAACTATATCAAACTGGGGAGACTGTCCCCAGAGACTACACTTTGGGGAGCCTGTTGCTATGGATACCGTGTTGCCAGAGCCCTTCAATGACTCAAGGGATGGAGGGCAGGAAGAGGAGTTGGAGAGGCTGCAGCCACTGGTGCTAAAAGTCCCTAAGTGCCCCAGCCTCAGGTGGGACAGACTTGGTGCCGGGTAGCAGCTGCCTCCTCGCCCTTGGATGGATGTTCCAGGTGGCTGGTTGCTTGGTTGTCAGGGTTCTAATCCTAGACTACCCTGGATTCTAAGATTAAACAGCTTTCACCTGAGTATGGGAGAGTCCCCGTGGTGTGATCTGCTGTCCCCTCAATCCTTGGCTTTGATTGATTAACAGCCACAGGGGTTAGACATCAACATGCTTTCCAGAAGAGCTAACTCCTTAAGAAGAGCCTCTTCTTTCTCCTTTCTCTCCTGCCATTCCCAGAGACTATAAGACCTCGCTATACCTCTATGATTTTTAATTTACGGTCTTGCCTGGACAGAGAAATTCACAAATCTCCCTGAGTTCTTTACATGCAGCCGACACTGAGGCAGTTGATACAGGAGGGCCGGAGGTTGATTAGGGGATGGGTGGGGCTTGGTGAGTCACCAAACAATTTTGTGGTAGACACCTAAGTGGCACTGATATCATTGTCCCTGAGCTAGGACAGAGGTCAGATTGGTGGGCATGTGTGGGTCGGTCTCATGCATCGTAACCACGAAGGCTATTACCTGCACTTTCTTTCCATCTTCAGAGCTAGTTTTCATGTGCAGTGGGCACACCCCCCACATCCACACCCACGCACACACAGGCTCTTACCGCTTCCTCTCATTCTACTATTTTTTAACTCCAACTTCAACCTCAGTCTCCAATTATATTCCTCATGCTTCCATCCTTTGGAAGTATCAAAAGGGCCAATTACTGAATCACTTATGGTGGGCTTTAGGAATGAGAGAATGTTTGACATGTATGTGTTCGCTGACATTCAAAAAGCCTCCCTTTCCTGAAGGATCATAAAATAAATTGAAAATATTATTTTTAGGTTTACACAAAAGAAATAATCCTTCTTTCGCATTGATGTTGTTAAATTTATTTGAGGAAATTCACTTTAAAACTCTAAAGGGACTCTAATTAAGTGGCTAATGAGCCTCTAGATGTCTTTTTTTATAACTCTAACATGATGATCAAATATAATTTACCAAACCCTAATGATCTAAGGTTCAGAGTCATCATTAAATGAGGCAGAAGTCCATACTTTGCAGAAGAATAGCACTGCAAAACTTCAGCATTACAAAGTTGTTGGGGGTTGTTTTTACAATTTCCGTGCTCTGAGACGTCACAGATAGTGGCCGCCTTAGTTCCTCCTCAGGAAAGTGAGAGATGCCCTTTCCTCCCCAGCCGGGGACGCGGCTCAATTACAGCTTTGCGGCAGGATAAGGTTAAGGGGACGAGGGAGGACAGGCAAGCGGAGGGAGGCAGAAGCAGAGAAATCAATTCAAATTACTTTGATGACAGTGACTTAGAGTCTTCTGTGACAGACAGACACGAACCTCCGCGATGCTGTCAGCCCGGACTGGGGCCGCGGGGAGTCAGATCTCGGAAGAGAACAGCAAGTTAAGGAGACAGTCTGGGCTTTCCGTAGGGAGCAAAGACAGATCTCCCAAGAAAGCCTCAGAAAAGGGGAAAGACGGCAGCCTCGGGCCCTCGGGGCAAACCCAGCTCAGGGCCTGGCAGCTGGCTCTGGCGCGTGAAGCAGAGAAGAACTGGTACCTCAAGCTCTGGGACCTGTCCAGCGAGCACAGCACCGCCTCCAGCACCGGCATGCCTCACAGGTAAGCCGCCGCCCCTCCCTGCGCGCTTCAGGAGACACCACGTGCCAGTGCTCTCCAGAGGGGATGCTTGGTTTCTTTCCCGGTGCTGCTGGAGAGCTTAAGGGTTCTAATTGCCTGAAGGATGATTGACACTTCAGAATGTGTAACCACAAAGATCAGGAACCTGGTAAAAATGGCAAATGGTGCTCCTTGGATTGTTATTCAGAAAAGGCCCCTCGTAAACAGGCAGTAGACACTCAAGAGCTGACAGGAAGAAGGAGTGAGGCCTTAAGATCTGTCTTAAGTAACAATCAGAGGAGGTCACAGATTGCAGGAAAACGGCCCCCTTCCAAAACAACAACAAGACTGCACTTCCCTTGAGAACTTGGGGAGGAGGGAGGGACTCATGTGCTGCCCATCTGACCAGTGCAGCAGTGTAGTGTGAACCAGTTGACTGCGAGTCTAGCCCTGGCAGTGGGGGTGCAGAGCAGACGGCACTGATGGCCAAAACAGCGTCTGGGCCCCTGCCTAAGACAGACAGCGTCAGGAGAAAAAGCCACTTTGTAAAAATGAGGTAAATGTAAAACAAATCTCTGTAGATTTTCTCCCTGTTCTTTCCTTGCCTTGGCCTCAAATAATGCAGAGGAGGAATAATGTCACAAATCTCATTGCTATAAGGAAAACTAGACTCAGTAAAAGTGTCTGGAGTCTTGAAATTTAAGAATGCTTATTCTCTATAATTGCTACAAAAAACCTCTTAGGAATTAAAGATAATTTTGCAAGGAAAATTATTGTGAAAATAAAGCCTAAAATAACTACTTTCATTAAATAGTAATAAAAATCCATTAGAAATGAAAAATGATGCCACTGAATTGGTCAAAGTATGGAAAACTTCTGTAGATACTGTGTGGTAGCTTAGAAATTCTGGAATGCGGTCTGTTTATCAGAGCATCCCAGTATGCTCTGAGCTGCCTCTTTTTATATTTCTAATTCCAAAAAGACACTACATGAAAACTTATTTAGTAATTGAATTACTGATACATATAGACTAAAAACTTGTTGGATTACAAACTTCAAAATGCCTGAACTTCTGTTTTCCCCTTTCCAAGGCGGGAATAAAATAGATATTTCCAAATCTAAGCCACTATTTAACAATCAACATTTAACAGGTAGAACAAAATAAAGCTTCTGGAAATGTTCTGTGAAATACATTTTCTGTTTATGGCCCGAGTGATCTGTTTGAAGCTCCTGTGAGCTGTTATGGCTAAGTTTGGGTTCTGGAGGAAAGACTGTGGAGAATGGTCTCAGTCTAAGGAGGCTTCAATGAGCTTCCCAGTGTTGGGAAGGGAATGCACCTCGTATCTATAAATCTTAAAGCTGTTATTAAAGAGCTCCTGGAAAAAGAGTTGAGTGGTAAAGGAAAGCCTTGATAATGGTTTCCTTCCATGATATATGCTTTCACTTACTCTAGATCAAAAACTTTCCTTAAAGGAGTCTAACGCAGCACCACAAAATTCCTGCTCTGTTACCTGACATTAGAATAACATCAGGTCAAAGGGGAATGTTAATTAAGGTAGCCAGGTTTAGCCAGCAACTTTGGGGGAAGAAAGATCTCCCCTCTTTTCTGCTTTACTCAAACAAAAACAACTTGTCCTGTCATCAGAAGAGATGATGCAGAATTAACGGTTTCCATGCTAATCTGTGAGGCGATGTTATGAGTCATCCCTTTCCAGTAGCCTTCTGTGTCCCTGGTTTAGTGAGTGTGTTAAAGAACAGTGAAAGTCACGTCTCTCTTATGTCATCAAAAATTAAAAATGTCTCCTCCTCCTTTATTTTTGCAACATGATTGTTTCCAGGAGGAAACTAGTGTGTGCAGTTGGAGCTAAGTTCATTTATGAATTAGATTTACTGCAGAGCTCTAGGTGTGCACATTTCAGAAAAAGGAAATTGTTCCTGTCACCAGCTCCTTTCGTTTTTACACCTTTATGTTGGAACTACCTACCTCAGTTACTGAGATTACTGCGCGCCCAGGATCCCAAATGGCGAACCCCGGGCCCCTGCAGCGGAGTGTGTGCACTTAACCGCCTGCGCCACCACGCAGGCCCCTCTCTGGTTATTTTCTTAGGCTCTATTTCTAGAAGTGGAATTAATGGTGACTATTACGTATATAATATTACATGTACATATATAAACACACATACATGTTTATTCTTAATGCGACCGCTGTCTCAGTGTACCTTCCCACGGCAATATTTGAGAGCACCTATCTCATTGCTTTCTCTATATACGCAGTGTTTATATGGAATCTATAGCACTGAGTTATGTAGTTAAACAAATTGTTGGGTAAGTTAATTAACTTTTCTGAGTTTCAGGTTTTTTGACTGCAAAAGAGGACTAATAGCATTATAAAGGCCTGTTGTAAAAATTAAATGAGATAATGTACAAGTGATTTGAATAGAGTAATGTGCTTTGTTTTCAAACTCTCGGAAATAACAGTTGAGATATGACCCCATAGTATGCATTGTTGTGTTTAAGCTTGTGAAGATAATTAAGGATGAGGTGACTCTTAAAATATCTGCAAAAATGTGCACTTCACCTGGCACCTAACAACTGAGGATCCTGTTGTGCTCCTTTATGACAGAGCACCGTGTGTTCTGACAGAGGCACTTTTGGGATTCATACAATCACCATCCTCCTGGGGAAAAGTGACTTGGGGATAGAATATAAAGAGCTTTGAAATACCATCAGTATTAACATTCCAAACCATAGCCGACTGAACCTATTAAATTGAAATGACTGGGGACATTTAGGAGGACAAGTCAACACATGAATGAACATTTAGCTATAGCATTTTCATAGTGATTTCTACCATCTTAATAAACGTTTCTTCTTAACCGGAGCCACATTTCTAATATTTCCTCTTTCTGCTATCAAGACTCCCTGACTTCCTGGAAGTCATTTACTCCTGCCCACTTCCAGAGGATCAGATGTGGTTCTACGTGAGGACAGGCAGCTCTCCAGGGTGAGTTTTGGTAGACTCAGCTCCTGCTAACAGGACAGCAGGTTGGTCCACGAGCTTAGCAACCTCTGGCTGAGTTTACGCAGGAAGATCTGGTTGTTGAGAACCAAGCCTGCGCTCAGGGAACGCGCACTGTTCAGTGTTGATTGAGCATCCTCTTTCTACACCTACCTGTAGGTGACACACAAAGAGGAGTTAGATAAGATCACTGCCCTCAGGTTAAGTACAGACTAGGGGAGATAAGACGTGTACTTAAATAAGAAGTGCTGTACAAAAGAAGGTCATACAGAGCTTGGAGGAGGAGTGCATGCTCCCTGCTGGAGTGATGAGCCCTGGACTTGGAAGATGTGCAGGACTTGAGCAAGAGGAGATGGGGGCTGGGGAAGGCAATCTGTGTGGAGGGAGGAGCGTGAGCAAAGGCGTGGATGTATGAAAGCAGGAATGGAAAGGGAGGGCTGCTTCCATTCATGAGGCTCCTGCAAGCGTCCTGGAAAGCAGGCTGGGGGTGTGGCCAGGAGAATGGGAGGAGAGGGGACCACTTCAGACACATGGGAGTTGGGCAGGGACCAGGCATGGAGGAGAGGCAGAGTGTGTAGCCGACTTGCAAGAAGAGGCAATGGAGGGGGAGAGGATGGTAGTTGAAGTCGGCAGCAGGGTCTGGGGAGAAGTTTGTGGGAGAAAGCAGATCTGTAGATGTTTTGGGGCAGAAGGGAGGAGTTAATGGGTAGAGGAAGTGGGCAACACAAATAGTGAAGCAAAGTCCCCACAGAGGAAGAAGACGGAGTCCAGGGCAGCAAATGCGGGTGCTAGCTTTGGCAAAGGGCAGTGTGGGTGGAGGCGCTGGTGATGAAGAACATGCCTCTGGAGGCCTGTTGTCTGCAGGCTGCATCCCAGCAGCACCACGTCCCAGCTGGGGGCTCTGGGCAGGCCCCTTGCCTGACAGAGGCAGTTGGCTTGGGGGTTAAAGCCATAGACCCTGGAGCCAGGCTGCTGGGTTCAAGCCTTGGCTCTGCCACTGACCAGCCACGTGACTTCGTTTCTTCAGCTATTAAAGGTGAGTAATGAGAGTACCAAAGCCATAGAGTTTTTATGAGGGTCAAATGACTTAATAAGTAAAGCACGTGGACCAGGGCCAGGCACACAGTGTGTTATTCATAGTTCCTGACACAGGGTCCAGGCCCCTCTTATTATCTTGAGATTATTATTGGATCTACCAAAATTAGGGATGCCTCCCCTTTCTAGAGCATACTGACTCTACTCTGATTCTGTAAATGGGTGCAGGAATAACTAGCTCAGAGACTGTTATGAGGATTCCATGGAAGGATGTAAAACATTTGGTGTGGATGGGACGCTCCACCAATCTTGGTCCCCTCCTAGCTTTCCCCTCCTTTAGTGACCTAGAACACGGTGGATAGCATCAGTAAAATGGTATCAGGGCAGAGTATGGAGAGATGGAAATGAGCTTCAATGGAATAACTCTAAATTTTTAAACCAATTTTTTTTTCTTAGAAAATACTATTGATTAGTTTCTTTTCTTATTAAAGAGAAAGCTCTTCCTTTTCTAAAAGATGCTACCTATTTCTTAGAGCAGGCACACTTTCTTTAAGATTATAACTCTTGGAATGTTTATCTAAGAAGTCACATGAAAGTATCTTTCCAGAGATGTTAGAATGTGAGGACATTTTTCTGTAGTTTACTATGATTTTAGACAAACGCTAGAAAAATTGCTTCCTAGCCCGCTGTTCTGTTGTTCTGAGTGTTAGTGCAAATCTTAGACTATCGAATGACTGGGTGAAGAGCGAGAGAGTGAACCTCAACAGGACAGGAGTTAGGTAGCCCGAGAAAGTTGCCAGCATCTGAGCAGCAGTGTCTGGGGTGGGGTGGGGTTGCCATGGTCCCTAATGGTGATGATGGTGCCCTTTGACTGAAGGACCATGAGGCTGTGGCTGCCTTGTGCAGCTGTACCCCCAGGATGGTGAGTTGGAAGTAGACATTCCTGGGCAGGCACACGCACTCCCACGATAGTAGCCAAATACACAGGGGCTTCTTCAGTTTCCATCCCTGTGACTGCTTTTTGGATTATCTTGGGAAAATTGAGGCGGTTTCTCCTTTTATATTCCTGTTAGTTGGGCCATGTTTGTTGTGTTCCCAGTTCCTTATGGACTGTGGACACCTTGAAGGCAGTGTCTATGTCTTGATCCTCTGACTTGCCCACAGGGTTCTTTCCTAACTGGAAGTTAGTGGATTATATAGAGCACAGCACCTCCAGTTCCTCTTCTCCTGAGGTCCTCTGCCTTTGCAGGGAACAGGCTCACGTAATGGCAGGAGCATTGGCTGAGGGGCTTGGAGCATGATTTGAATCCCATTTTGCTCCATAGTAAGGTTTTTAAAATGCTCTAGAACTCAGTGCCTCCTCTGTATAATGAGAAGACTAGACAAGATGTTCTCTTGGGCTCTTTCCAACTCAGAGCCCATGTGGTATAATAATAATATCATAAGCCAGGGCAAAGGGCAGAATTTGAATTGCGCTCACTGACCTTTATAGAGATTGTGCAATTGTGTTACCTCTGCAAGAAACAGGAAACAAGCTGATGCTTTGTTTTGAAGTTGTAAAAGCAGTAAAAAATTCTCTGACTTTTAGAGTGTATTATTTTAGTAATTGGTTGACCATTGTCAGATATGTTTGACTTTTTAAAAAAGTTTTCTTTAATAGAAGGAGACAGAGTCACACAACATCTTCAGTTTGTAATGTCCGTTTATGAAATGTTGTCACCTTCATTATCTCACGTGCCTTCGTGCGACATAAAGCATGAGCTCTTCTCTCCCACTTTCCTTTGGGAGAACATGCCTCATGATGGTGGCCTGCCTGCTCTTGCAGCCTAGACCAGGTCTCCTTGTCCCACATCCAGGGCCCTTTACACGCTTCCAGTGTTTCCCAAACTGTGGCACACTAGCTGTGCCTGAGATGGCTTTGGGGGGCGTGTGGACATTAAATCTCTCAATGGTTTTAAATTTATTTTCATGAATATTAGGAAGAAATGTATAACTTACACCTCAAATCTATGAATTCATGGCTATTATGACAGAGGACAAGGCTAAGTTTAAAAATAAGTGAGTCAATTTATAGGAAAACATTCACTAAATATGAGTAGAGGTGGAACTCAGACCTAACAAAAATCCTGAAGGTGGTACACAAAGGACTGTTTATTTCATCTCCTGCACATTTGTCAAGCCCCTATAAAGCATCAGGCCCTCTGCCCAGGGCTTTCTGTATTCATTTCATTTAATCTGTATGTGGGGAATCAGAATTTGCCACCCCAAAATGTGTCTCTTTGGCTTGATTATTTTTAAGAGCAAAAGACTCAGGAAGAAACTTTGACCTTCCCCCTAACTGCCTAATATAATTTAAGACAGAAGGCCTGTTCCAGGAAGAAGCTATTGCTATGATAACTATCGTATGATACGAACTAGGCGTGGTGGACAGGGAGGAACCTAGAAAGGCCCATTTGATCAAAGTCCTCTCCATGTCCCATTGTCTTTGTAAGTCACAGCAAACACTTGTTTACCAAACACTTGCTGTTCCATCTCCCAGTGAATTGCCTTCCTCCCCTTTGAAGTCCCAAACACTACCCCCAACATCTTCCTTTGCCTTTAGCTGAAGATGATATTTAAGGTGGTGGTATCAGCCATTTTGGTGAGTTACTCAGTTTTCCTGGGTTTACCCCCTGTCTACATGTTATTAAACTTTGTTTGATTTTCTCTTGTTATTCTGTTTCATGTCAATTTAATTCTTAGACCAGCCAGGAGAACGTAGAAGGGTAGAGGAATAGTTCTTTCTTCCCAACACATAGAACAGCCCACGGACTTGTTACAACACACATCCTCCAGTGATGAAGAGTATGGCTCTGCTGATTCACTTTCTATTGTTGATTATTTCTTTCTCCTTTTCCCATTAAGAGGATAAAATATTCCCTAGGCTGCCTCTCTGCTGTATATGCTCAAGTATATTCCAGCTGACTTATTTGAGCCATTGCTGTTTTACTCCCTGTCCAGGGCAGCCTTTCTGTTCTGTCTCTAGATACTGAATATTCTGCTTCTCCTTTGGGGAGGTAACATTGTGCTGTGATTTTAAAATTTAGCCATAGTTATACACCTTTGTTTCATTTTATACAGCTTAATTGTATTGCATACAGCTTAGTTTATTAATTTTTTATATTTGCCCTGCAGCTTATCGTGTGCTTCTGGTCTTAGCCAATGAGAGACAGTGTGCATCTTGCCTTTTCTGTAAGCCTCAGGGGCTACATAAACCTGGGGCAGACTAACATGAGCACTGATGTCAGGCCAGCCTAGGTCTGCATCCTGATTCCGCCATACACTATCTATGTGACCTTGACCTCAGTCTCCTCACTTATAAAATGGGAGTGACAGCATTATACATTCACAGAGTTGGGAGGATTAAACGGGATCATATCTAGAAGTTTTAGCACGGCGGTGAGTGCACAGAAAGGGCCCTTCAGCAAATGCCACCGTTACCGTCCCCTGTGGAGAGCCATCAGCCTTCATCTGTTGTTTTGCCTCCACTCTCCTGTCGCTGGATTCCTTCCACAAGCTCCCTAGCCTGGGAAAGCCCCCAACCCTCCAGAATGGTCTTGACATGCTGCTTCCTCCTCGCTTCACCTAGAACCTCATTCTTCTAAGATTTTCATTTACACCCTCATTTAAAATCCTTTCTGCTTAATGAGATTTTCATTCACACCCTCATTTAAAATCCTTTCTGCGTCACACATCTGTCTGACGCATCCTCCCTCCGTGTGCAGTGGTCTGGGCTGGTCCTTGTCTCTGGACTAGAGGGGCCTGGGTTTGAAATAGCTGGCTAGCTGTGTGAATTTTAGCCAATCATGTCCCCTCTCCGAACTTCAATTTCTCTGTCTAAATGGTGGAAATAAAACATCTATGTTATCTATCTTCTAGGTTTTTAAAGATTAGATACAAGCGTATATGTGAAAACACTCAGTATGTTATAAACCACCATCTACATATTTGCTATGATATTATTTTTATTACCTTCTATCCCGAGACGTTGGCTCTAGTTCAGTCTAGAACGTGGCTTGAGAGCACGGTGACCTCCAATCTGCTTTTCTGGTAAACATAGGGGTAAATGCAGTCACACTGCTTTCCCAGACCCTGCACGGGGTTTCCTGGGTGTGTTGACAAAGACTGTGACATTTGTCTTCTTTCCTGAAAATCAACAACTGCTTATTGAATATTTATTATACACCAGCACTTTCCCTAGATTATTCAATTTAATCCTTTCCAATAAGCCATGAGGTGGCCATTTTTATTACCTCCACTTTACCGGAGGAAGCTGAGGCTTAGAGAAGATGCTGCCCAAGCTTAGACTCAAGTAAGCGACAGAAGCAGTACTTGACCTTGGGTAGTCGGGATGCAACTGTCACCTCTTAATCCCAAAGAACCCTCCCTCCCCTAGTTTGGATTGATTATTGATTGCTACTGAAATGTCACTTAGGTAATTTCACCTTTCACTTTCCCTCACAGTGTAAGGTTCCTTCAGTGGGATGTGGGAGTCACGGCTTCCCCTCCCTGTCTGCGGTCCTTGACTTTTGTCCTGCTCATGTGTAGCCAAGGGCTGGGGGTGTTTGGGGAGCAGCTCTGATGGGGATGAAGTCACGCAGATGGAGAGTGAAGGGCTGTGTAATAGAGTGGACTGTGAATTTCAATATTTCTTCAGGCTTCTCTCCCAAGGAGGTTATTTCCATCAAAAAAGCTGTGTAAGAACAGAGGCCCTGGAGGCCCCCAAGTGGCACCCTCTGTTAGATGAATTTAACTCAATTTCAGCTCTTAGGTTTAAATCAGAGTCTTTGGCCATCTCCCTCTCATACGAGCTCTCAGAGGATACAAACGTTAGACAACAACAGCTGCCCCGGCCTTTCCAATTTTAGCTTGTGGTTGTCACTAGATGGCATGTGCTAATGTCCTGCCAGAAATTTTCACTGTTGTATTCTGTGCTTTTGCTCTGTGGGAGGAGGAAACAGCATAGCTTTGAGGAGCACTTGCTCACGTTTCTCTGGAGATGACAGTTGAAACAATGCTCCTTTTCCCGGCAGCCTTTCTAGCTATATGAAATGTCATCGGTGTCAATTTTACAGTTTTGGAGAAAAATCTCCATTCCAAGGCAAGAGAAATTGGGAGTTTTGTGTGCATTGGTACACATATTGCAACCTAGTGGCAAACAAAAACTTGCCAAATATTTCTTCAGTCACCAGGAAATTAACCTGGGCTCCAGACTAGATATCTGGCTCTGGTTCCCAGTCCGGGAAGGGCTTCTGAATGCTTATTATGGTCAGGCTGTAGGTAAATATCCTCTACAAAATAAAGTCCATCAATTTTATTAAAGGTAACCCTAGCTGCTAAATCCTGCAACCTCGGTGACTTGACATAAAACAGTTTATTTCTTAATCATGTAAGTCCAAGCAGGGGGAGGAGGTCCAATCAGGTGGGAGCCAGGCTGATGAAAGTTTGGTCACCTTCAACTTTTGTTTTCTACGCTGTCCGGTGGCTGAGTATTGACATCGATCGAGCAGACAGCAGAAGAGAGCATGGAGGATCAAGTGGAGGGTACTTCATAGGCCAGGCATGTAAGTGGCACCAATGGGCAGAAGTGACTTTGGCTGGAACACAGTCACATGACCATACTGAACTGCAAGGGAGGCTGGGAACTGCAGTCCAAATGTGTGCCTAGGAAGAGAGAGAAATAGGTATGGGAAAGAGCTGGCCAGTCTCTGCCGCAGAGCCTTGGTCAGAGCAGAGTGAAGGAGGTGCTGAGGTAGAGTTTGGCTGTTTCCTATAACAGGGAGAGGCCAAGGCACCACTTAACCATCAACGTTATTCTCCTCATTCAAAGCCCAGCCTTAGCCACATGGTGGGTACGTCTCTTTTGGCTTCTCTACTTGGAACTCACTTCCCTGTTTCTCTGAGAAGGCTGTGGCCCTTCAGAAACCTGTAGATGGTGATCTGATATCAGCTTGGCAGGGACTTGGAACACAGCCTTCCTTATGTCAACCCATGAGTGCTCAGCTCTCATTTTGAACCTCGCGGAGTTTTCCTGTTGCCCTAAGGATCACTATGGATGGATGAGCCTGAACCTCTCTGCAGCTCGTGTTTCACTCCTCCTTCGTCCAAGTGTGAGATGGAGCTGCCGCAGTGCAGCAGGTCAGCCCTTCCCAGGGGAGCAGCCACAGGCTCTGGCACCACAGACACGGGCTGACATCGCATGAGGCAGGATCAGACACGTGGAAACAAAGGTCAGAGAGCCCTTGTTGAGAGCCAAGAGAGCTTGCTAATTCACTCTGTTATTTCAGAACCGGCCAGGTGTGCTGCGTGGTTTTTTTTTTTTTTTTTTTGAGGACGATCAGGCCTGAGCTAACATCTGTTGCCAATCCTCCTCTTTTTTGCTGAGGAAGACTGGCGCTGGGCTAACATCCCTGCTCCTCTTCCTCTACATTATATAGGATGCTGCCACAGCATGGCTTGACAAGTGCAAGTAGAACCTGTGAACCCTGGGCTGCCAAAGTGGAGTGCGTGCACTTAACAACTATGCCACCGGGCCAGCCCCCAGGTGTGTGTTTTTAAAGAGTTTCTATGACAGTATGTTCATTCAAACAATGTAATTATGTTTTTCTATGCTGTGCCTACAGGATTCTTGAAAACAGATAAGCCAGTCACTCTGTTCCCAGCCGCAGGATACAGCATGGTTTTGAATGTAACATCATTAAATAAAACTGCATATCATCAATGATGTTCTGGCATTCCTTCTCTGGCTCATTATCCTCACACAAGATACATGCAGGTTTTTATGTGGAATGGTGAGGAATTTGGGGAAAAACTGGTTAAGAAAATTTGGGTTTATATTCAAGAGACCTTTTTTATTATAAATATCTCCCATTTGACATCGTTCACTTAAAAATAATCAGAACCCAGAGTGCATTTTGTAGCTGAATCTTCATATTTAATTTGATTACAGCAATGAACATTAAGTATAAAACAAGCTGTCCAAAAGGGCTGTTGAATTATTTGATTACCTCTGGGACTAAGGAGGGGAGAGCACAAACAGTTGCACAAGCGGATGAATGCGTTAGAAAGATCAGCTCTTTCTGTTTCCAAGCTTAGTAATTTGAATGATGTGACTATCTAAAACACCAGTTGCTTGTTGAACAAAATATTAAATGCTTAAATCTGTTTATAATATTTTAGGTTCCAGATGGTCATTCATCCAAAAGAAATGGCAAAGAAGCATTTAGTTTAAATGCATTTTTAAAGTATTTTCAGTTAAATGAATTTCCAATGAAGTCAATATTCAGAATTCAAGGACACTCTTTTATTACTATATATGTAATATTAGAAGAATTTCTAACAATCAAACCAGAAAATAAAACAGAAATTCATTCAAGAGGTTTGATCATCTGTTATGTTCCGGTTCTGAGGTTATGGGGATGAGGTTAAGACAGGCTTTCTGCCCTGAATAACTTGGGAGTCTTTTCAGGGAAGACAAGACTATAATATAGATTTATTGGTGTGATATCAGAAGTGTGAATCAAGTGCTGTGGAAATATAGATAAAGAGTAATTCTTCTGCCAGGAGGCGGGGAGACAGAGAAGAGAAGTACCAGGAAAAGATACACAGAAAATGCCCCATTTCAACTGGAGTTGTCCAGGGACATGCAGGCGTTTGTGGGAAAGTGAACCAGTGGGGAGGTGGGGAGGCAGCGGGCAGGAGAAGAAATGTGTAGTGTGCGGTAGGTTAAGAACAGAGTTGCCTTTTCCTCAGGCTAGGAACCAGCTAAACCACCACGTTCTAGTAATGGGAAAAACAGTCATGAGGACGGGCAGGAGAAGATTTCTAAATGCAGAAAATATTCACAATTAGGCCTTATTTGTCTGACATTGTCAGAGAACAAAAATTTTCATTCAAGCAGTTTTCCCCAATACCTGCAGCTTTCTCATTTAAGTGTCAAGGCTTTATTTTAACCTTTTAAACCCAAAGAAACAACTTGACAACTCTAGTTTATCTTAATAAACGTCAAGGATTGTGCTACGGTAAGGTGTCCTCAGGGACTATTGAGGCGTACAGAACTACTTGCCTTAAAAATTAGAGGCCTCAGTTTGCTGTTTTATTTTTAAATTTTGGCTTCTGTATTTTTCCCTCCTCTGTTATTTTTTTCTGTATCCTCACCTTGCTGTACATTTTTCTTGCTGCTGTCAGTATGCCTGCCTCTAATGGCTCTTTTCGTCTAATTTGTTCTCTTTACTCTGCAAGGAATGGGAAGTAAGAAAATCTGTCCTGCTTGAATTATGACCAAGAAAGAACAAATCATTCTGACTTAAGGTCTGAAGCACGGGCTCGGTGATGGACTTTACTTGTTCATTTGTGATTCTCTGTTGTGCTCTGCCTAGCAAGGTTGCTGAAAAGGCGACCTCTAAAATATTCAGTTCACTTTATTTGAACTAACATTTGAGTCTGTTTGGGAAAATGCCAAAGGCTGCAATTGCTTCAAGTTGAAGTTGATCTTGGAATAATCCTTAGAGATTTTAGAAAAGCAAACCATGCAGAACACAACTTTTCAAAATGTTGACGGGACACTTGGACTCAGGATTTTATAAATGTCCCAGTCAAAAAGAACATTACATCACAAACACAGTCAGCAAAGTGAGCTCTTCATTTGCCTTTCAGCAGAAGCACACTGAGGCCTTTTCAGGGGGTCACTTTTTCAACAGTTTTGCCTTGGAACTTTGGAGCTTTGGTCACTAATTAAACATTTACAAGACTACACAGTGAAATGACATTTCAAGAGGCAGGGTGGTATATCTGGGGATTTAAAGTATATCAACTGATTTAGCTTATTTTGTTTTCTCCATTTTTCTGAGGAAGAAACCACACAGTAGGATGTTGACGGATAAAGATTCAACCCCTGTCCATCTGACCTCCAAGCCCAGGCTCCTGGAAACGTGCACTTTATTCCGGACCTTACAATAGCTGACTCCTAATGTCACCAATTTACCTGCCTGTTTCTCTCCTTGTTTGTAAAATCAGAGAAATGAACCAGTTGACTTCTCAGATTTCTCACAGCTCTGGTTAGAATCCTAGATTTTTCAGATTGATCTTCAGTGCCTAGAAGAAGAAAACGAGGTAAATTGGTTCAGATGGAATGGTCCCAATGAGACCCCTCAGCAGGGCATTGTATCACAAAACCGAAACTATAAATTTTCAGGCCTTGTTTTTGTAGCTGAGATTTACTTCTGATGATGCCACTTTGCGTCCCAGCCTCCCAGCCTTGTCTCTGACAGGTTCCAGACCCCAAAGGAATAATGTGTGGAAGAAGACGGATGAGCCCCCTGGCAGAGCATGGAGTGGTGACTGTGGGGTGTGGGATTCTCTACAGCTTTCAAATCTGCTTTCTGAGCTGACGTTTAAGGAGTGAGAGAGGGATTTCTTGCCGGATGAAAAACAAATCAACTTTATCCAAAGAACCTGTCAGTTCTCTTTAGAACGAGAAAGTCATTTTTAAAGCCATCCCATCCATTTTGCAGTCAATGCACTCACAGCACTGAAGTCCCCTGAAAATTGTGGCTTGCTACATCTGTCCAGGTTGGCCACAGACAGCTGTGCCTGCCGTGCACTGCAACACTAGGGGGCGCCAGCCACACAGACTGCAGTGTCAGCGGCAGTCCTTGGAGTTGGGCGATGCAGCAGATGCTATAACAATAACCACCGTTTATTGAGCCATTTCTTCTGTGCCAGGTACATCAAACACCCTATTTTCTTTAATCTTCACAACAACTCTATGAGGTAATGTGGTGAGGTGTATTTTCCAGAGGAAGAAATTGAGACTCAGCAAGCGCCCACTGTCAATCTTCTAGTGTGCTGTAGGGGTAGGATTCAAACCCAAGTCTTCCTGATTCACAGCCATGCTCTTTCCACCACACTCCACCCCCTCTCCATGGAAACTCTTCTAAGCCAGGCCAATACAGACTGGAATAAGGTGGGCACATGTTCTCAGCATCCTGGAAGCATTACTTCAGTGATGACTCGACAGCATGTGACTACAATCCTATCCTGATCTCGAAACATCCATGCTCAATATTGTTTAAAAAAAGAGTGCAATGCCTAGATAATAGGACCACGGCCCCATCTCCCACCTTCCTTGCTCCTCACCAACCTCTTCACCAAGGCACTCTGTGCCCCCAACAACCATCTTTCAAGGCATTTCTGGCCACAGAATGCACTTCTGCACATCGAGGTCCCATGGGCCATTTCCTTTGCATTAGCCTTAGGCTAAAGCACACATCTTGGCATCTTTTGGGGCCTTTTGCAGAAAGAGCAAGAGAGTCACACCCAAAGTAGTGAGGGGAGCCTTTGCTGCAAATGCCAAAACTCTACTCAAGATGCTTTCTGCTGGTGGATGTGGGTCGGTGTGGGGGTAAATGCAGTTGCCAGTGAAATCCCAAGGGCCAGCCCTCCCCACAAGCCCTTTACAGGCCAAGGAAGAGACCCACAGACCTGGCCACCCTTAAGTATGCTTTGTTTTTTCTAAAGCAAGACTGTAATGTATATATCTATGCGTATATTAGAAATATAACAATTATACACTGTGGAGGGGTTGTTTTTATGTTGCAGTGCGAGAATATTTAATATTCAAGCAGCAGGGAGAGGAAAAGAGGTAAATGAGACAGACCGAGGTGGAGGCGCTGCCTTCGGGAGCTGAGGCTGGCTTGACGGGGGCTCTCCGTTAGTCCCAGGCTATACCCACGCACTGTAACATGGGTCCCCTCCCTTATTCCCCTGGGACTGTTTTAGTCTATTCCTAGAGAAATTTGGCCTAAAAGGAGGTAATTGTCTAGAAAAGGGCCAATAAATAATAAACAGAGAGACTTTCAAGACTGGGCTTCTTGCTTGATTGCAAACTTCTGAAAGAACTCCCCCCACCTCCCACCCCTTTCTTTTACTGCTGATGTCACTTCCTCCACTCCACCCCAGGACTGGACTGTGTGTCTTCTCCCTGCTCGCCTCCAACGAAGCTCAGAGTGCCCTGCCACGTAACCTTTACTCTCTCTCCCCTCCCTTCTTCTGTGAGCTCCTCAAGGACAAAGGTGACGTTTTCTTCATTGCGTTGTGTTGACACAACACACACATATTTAACTGTGGTCTCGCCACACACAACTAGATCCTGAGGTAGCTCTGGCAAAGGTGAGAGAAGATGGCAATGACAAGGGGAGAAACCCCTTTGTTGGTCCCCAGGGGGACGGAGGCAGACGTCTCAGTCAGGGGACTTGCCTGTCACTGTGTCACCTGCAGAATGCTGGTGAGCAGACACCTGAGCGGGAGCAAGAGGACGAAGTTCCCATAAATAATTGGAATAGAAAGACAGGCTCTGACCCGTGGACTGGTGTCTCTTGTCCAAACGCATTTGGGCAGAAGCAGCACTCCTTCCCCCAGCCGTGGAAACACAGCCCCATCCTCCTAGCCCCACCAGCTCCCACCTCAGTTTTCAATTGGAGGCCAAGACAAGTCTTAGATGACTGTGATATGTCCATAAATCCAGGATGTGGTGTATAACAGTCACTTCTTTAGCCAAGAAAAATTTAAAACCAGGCTATAAATGTGATTGGTATATTCCAAGAATGATAGTAGCCATCTCATGGGCTTGGTATCTTAGAGAACTGGCTGGTAAGTTATTGAATCCACGCCTCACCCGTCAACACAGGAAGGGCCCTCACTCTATAGACTGTCTACCCAAGTAGTTTTCAAGACTCACAGAACATCAGACTTAGAAGAATCTTAAACATTACTTAAGTCTGAGCCAATAAAGAAACCCAGGGACGGAGAGGTGAAGACCTGCCCAAGGTCCCACAATTATTTATGAAAGCTGAACAGGTGTGGTGAAGCCTGGCCACCGCCCAGAGCCATGGGAACTTCTATTTGTGACTTCTGGGTCCCATGGCCTCTGGTGCCCCATCAGCAGAACGCGGCTGGAAGCACCTCTCTCATTGGATGGCCTTGTCACTTTTTCCCATGCTCTGCTGACCCTGGGATTGCATAATACTCAAAGATTCTGAACAGTATACGATAATTATCATTCCCGAGACACAGAAAGGCAGCAAGACAGACATTAACTGCCCGTCAGCTACTCAGAGGCATTTCTTATACTCTTTACATTTAGTTTAAAACTGATCCTAATTTGCATTGACAGCCAAAGGGGCTAATACGTCCCTTATAAATATAGTTTCTACTCCCCAGCTTCAAGTTGGGACCTTTTATGACAGTGATCAACTTTTAAAACTTTATGAAAAGAAACTTCAGTTTAGCCGAATATTGGCTTTCTCATCCCTCTCTCCCTTCCTGGGCTTGGCTCCACGTCCAGAGGGCAGAAAAAGCGAGTGATGGGTCGAAGAGGGCTCGTGTCTCAGATTTCACGACTGCTTTTCCACTTCACCTCTGTTCTCTTGGCGGGAACTCCCACTGGAGGAACCGCTTCCATGGCTCACACAGTCAGATTCCACTAGTGGCTGGTGTACGTGACGGAGCGGTAGGTACAGCTTGACTCGGGAATGCGGGGTTCTCCACAACTCCATCCGCTGCTCGCTTCTTCTTCTAGCTTTTCTGGCCTTGTCTCTACAAGCTCTTATTCCTCCCTTGAGGCTCAGAGCTTTGGCTGCTGGGGTGAAAATGGACATAGATTGACAAGAGGAAAGGTAGGTTTTGGGAGTTTAAAATTCAAGCAAGCAAACTATTAATATCTTTGAAATATTGATTGTGCACAAAACACCATGCCGATTATTATGGAGGTTACAAGCTTACACCAGATACAGTTCATCCCTCCCCTCAAAGAGCGTAGAGTCTAGACGGGGAGTTAGACGTGCGCCTGCAGGAGGCGGAGGTATTTAATACCGTGGGACAATGTGTTATCAGTCTGTGTTTCCCAAAGTAGGTACAGTACCCCTGGTGGACACGATGATTTTAGTGGGTACACGGATGGGGCATTAAATAACTTTGATTCACATTGTAAAGGTGGCATAGTCCTGTTTCAACTTCCTTTCAATTCTTCTGATTACCTAAAAAAAGAAAAAAAGAAAGTCTCAGATTTGTACTAAAATATGTCAAACACCTATCTAATACCTTTTACCCTCCTCAATAAACACCAAAAAGTGGTAGGACTCTGGTTTAGAGCCTTTGGACACCAGTAGTGTCCAGTGCAATCTAATAATAGTCTTCATTTGCATTGTATTTATTTTTTACAGGTTACACTCTATTTTACTACAAGTGATAACATTTTTCTACTTGTGCTAGTAATATAATGTTTCCTCACTAAATGTCTTAGTTCAGTCTGCTATAACAAATCACTATAGACTGTGTGATTTAAGCAACAAACATTTATTCTCCTGGTTCTGCAGGCTGAGAATTTCAAGGTCAGGGTGTCTGCATGGTTGTGTTCTGGTGACAGCCTTCTTCCTGGGTTACATACGATCATCTTCTTGCTGTGTCCTCACATGGTGGAAAGAGAGCGACCTAGCTCTCTGGCCTCTTATAAGTGCTCCACCCTTATGACCTATCACCTCCCAAAGGCTCCACCTCCAAATACCAAAGCATTGGAAACTAGATTTCAACATATGAATTTCAGAGGGGACAAAAAACATGCAGTTCATAACACTAAATAAATTCATTTAGCTAGGAAAAAAGCAAGTTAATTCCAAATAGTAAATAAATAATGGTACAAATGGTACAAAAATATGGCAGAAATCATCAGGGGGTGCAAATGTCTGGGAAACACTTTACAAGTGTCAAGTGAGTGCTTTAGAAGTGAATTGCAAGAGGCATGTCAAGGAATGATTGTAGACCAGGGCTGGGTGATCAGGGAAGAATTCCCGGAGGAGGTGAGCTGTGAGGGCATATCTGAGGGGGTGCGGGAGAAGCCATGAGAGCGAAGATGTGGTGACAGGTGGGGTGGGAGTGGGAAGCTGGTTGGACTGGATGAATCATTCATGTCCGGGAGTCAAGGACGGAGGAGAGCCACAGCTGGAATCACAAGGTGGAAGGACCTTTACATGAGGAGTCTCTTTGCTTTTTTTTTAAACTTTTTACTTTTATTTAATTTTTTACCTTTTTGTTTTAACTTTTTCCTTTTTTCTCATAATTATTGATTCACGTGCAGTTGTAAGAAACAATACAGAGAGATCCCATATACCCTTCACTCAGCTTCCCCTCGTGATGACATTTTGCATAACGATAGTTCAATAACTCGATCAGGAAATTTACGATGATACAAGTCGCTGAGCTTCCTCAGGGTTCATTGGCTTTACATGCACTCGTGTGTGTGTGTGTGTGTGTGTGTGTGTGTGTGTGTGTTACATAATTTTATCAAAAGTGTAGATTGGTGTGACCGTCACAATAGTCAAGACACATGACAGCTCCAAAACAAGAATCCCTTGTCTATCCTTTTATAGACACAGCCTCTCCCTCCCTTTCCTCCTCCCTAACCCCCAGCAACCACTAATCAGTTATCCATCTCCATAATTCTGTCAACCCAAGAATGTGATATAAATGCAGACATACAGCATGTAACCTTTTGGTATTGGCTTTTTTTCACTCAGCATAATTCCCTTAAGATCCATCCAACTTGTTGCTTGTATCAATAGTTCATTCCTTTTTATTGCTGAGTAATATTCCACGGTACGGATGTTCCACAGTTGAACCATTCACCCACTGTAGAAAATTTGGGTTGTTTCCAGTTTTTGGCTGTTACAAATAAACCTGCTATGAACATTTGTGTACAGGTTTTTGTGTGAACGTAGATTTCATTTCTCTGGGATAAATACTCAAGAGTACAATTGCTGTGTCACATGGTAAGGTTGTTATGTTTAGTTTTATAAGAAACTGTCGTACTCTTTTTGGGAGGGGTGGTACCATTTTAGATTCCTTCCAGCAATTTATGAGGGATCTAGTTTCTCTGAATCCTTGCCAGCATTTGCTGTTATTGCCATTTTTATTTTAGCTGTTCCGAAACGTATGCAGTGATATCTCGTGTATATTTAGTTTGCATTTTTCCTCATGGCTAACGATGTTGAACATCTTTTCATGCACTTATTTGCCATCTGTAAATCCTCTTCAGTGAAATGTCTGTTCATATCTTTTGTCCATTTGCTAATTGGATTGTCTACGTTTTTATTGTTGAGTTCTAAGAGTTCTTTGTATATTATAAAGAACTTATTCTAGATTTAAGTTATTAGTTAGATATGTGGTTTGCAAATATTTTCTCTCAGTCTGTAATTTGTTTTTTCATCCTCTTTACCAAGTCTTTCACAGAGCGAAAGTTTTAAATGTTGATGAGATCCAATTTATTAATTTTTCCTTTTGTGGATTGTGTTTTTGGTGTCAAGTCTAAGAACTCTTCACTTAGTCCTAGGTCCTGAAGATTTTCTCCTAAGTTTTACCTAGAAGTTTTATAATTTTACATTTTACATTTAAGTCTGTGATCCATTTTGAGTGAATTTTTGTAGAAATAGGAGGTTTAAGTTCAGGGTCCGTCTGTTTTTGTTTGCTTTTGCTTACAGACGTCCAGCTGCTGCAGCATCATTTGTTGAAGAGCCTGTCCTTCTTCCACTGAATGGCTCTTGCGCTTTTGTCAGAAAACAGTCGGGCATATTTGTGTGGGTTCTTTGCTTTTTACAACCACCTGATTGATATTTCCTGTCATTTGACAGCAACATCTGAAGAAAAAGGTTAATGGACCTTTCACCCAAATGAATCATGTGTATAAATTATTTGATTGTAATATATTTGATAACTTATAAAGGTCTCATTACACACTCATGAATCATCCCCAAGGCCTTACGGTCCTTATGAGAACAGAACATTTGGCCCATATCCCACCAAAATACTTCCTTTTACCTAAATAGACAGACATGGGAAAGAGTGCCCATATTTTTTTCCCAGGACCAATACATAGTTTCTTAAGCCTGACTTTGCTAAGTTTACAGGGACGAGAAAAGTGACTGGCCTTTGTCAGGCTTCTTTTTACACTAGCTTAGGCAGAGACGTGTAACCAGCAGCTCTGCCAGGGATTTAGGAGCCTGCTCGCATTCAAAAATGATAAGGGACATCTAAGGAAAACAAGATGATCCCTTTCAGGAACACACCAAAGCCAGATAACCCAAGTTAATCATAGCAAGACACAGCCAGTCTTAGAGCTGAGTACTGGGAAATTAGCTTTGCTTCTTTGAGTTTCTGAAACATGCATCTTTATAAACCTGCCTGTGCAGACATCCCTAGCCCCAAGCTGGGGCTGCCCAGGTCCAGTGAGTCGGCTCTGAAATGCAGACGGCACGCAGTGGTGAGCAAGCCTCCGCCTCAGGCAGCCTGCTGGCCCGTTAGGCCCAGTGGAGCAGCGGAACGGAAACACCTGGAGAAGTTTTTACGTGTCCATGGAAATTCATTGCAGGAAACCACGAGGGCAGAGACGGGCATGCCTTACAGGTACTTGCTGGTTGCAATGTTTTCCAGCCAGGGCACTGCTCTGAAGTCAAAGCTTGTTGTTATTAGAGGAATAAGAATTGAAATAGCAAAAGAAACAGTATATAGGAAAAGGAAAAGAAAAATGAATTCAGTAGCCCTCTTCTTGGGCTGCCTTATTTTTTCAAGCCTTAAATTATCTGCTTTCTCTTTGCTCAACAGGTTACGTAAAAGATAGTCAAGCTCACCTGTGGAGGCTCCTAACCGTGTGCTGCCAGTAGAAATATCTTTGATTCTGAGTGGGGCGGTGATTTTGTGGGTTATAGTGAAGAATGGGGCCTCTATTCTTCTTATGGGAGTTCATAAATTAAGAGAAGGACTTTTAAAGTGCTGCCTGGGCTTCAAGCCTGGTATTTTCTTCTAAGCCTGAATCATGTGGTCTGTGCTAATGGCTAATAAAGTAGTTCATGAAACTCAGCAAGTTCTTCTCAAAATGACAGCACTTTTTATCAGTGTAGCCCTAGATAAATTACTGGTTGTTCTTTAACCTTCCAACACCATCATTATTCAGTGAAAGATTAAGGGAAGGGAGAAATTTTCTCCTGCCATAGGGTTGGATATGTAATCTTTATAAATTGCTCTGAGATGGGAAGTATCGTTCTTCTCCAGAGCAGTCACCATTCAAACGTCTGTAAGATGTGCCTGTGCGTGGCTGAATCACCCGCAGTACCCCCACACGTGCTTCCCTGACACACGCCTGGGTCTTAAACATCTGGAAAGCTGATCAAAAGCCGTTGAGAAGGACAGGGGCGCTGAAAACTGACAGAACAACTTAGCGTTGGTGAAGAGCAGTTGTCTTAGTTCAAGTCAAAGCTTCCACTTCACAGAACCTGATTGCTTTTGCAGGGACAAGGTGTCCCCAACGATTTCATTTTCCTATAACCTAAAGGTCTGTGTTAGCGTAGTAGCTACTGCTCCGGTTTATCAGCTAATTCGATTAATAAAACAATTTGCAATGAGATGGCTCCTCTCTGGAGAAAAAAATATTTCCCACAGACTCTTTGCAATAAAGGGCTCATGCGTAAGAGGAATGAGCTCCTCTAGGTTTATAGGGCATGTAAACCTGGGGCAGCTCCCCCGTCGTGCTTTAGAAGTGCAGCCTAAGAAGAGTCTAACTGCCTTTCCAAGAGAACCCGGCCTCCTTACGCCGGGATGGAGGAGGAGATGCGCTTCCTCACCCACCTCTCCTGGATCTGTCTTCCTACGAAGGAGCCGCCTTCCTCTGCCTCTGCATGCTCTCTCATTCTCTTCTCCATGCTCTTCTTGACCCTCACTGGTGGCAATGGGGGATACAGATCAGGTGAGGCTGGGCTGTTCATTGTTTAAAAAATAATCTGTCTTCGCATCTTTGTCACAGGATGAGAGATATTACCATGCCTCTCGTGTAAACCTTCAGAGGGCTGCCTCTTCCTCTCAAAAGCCCTGGTTTCAATATCATTACACATCTTGGGTTGTGTGCCCGTGTTCAGACAAAGATCTGTTCTAGGACAGCATTCCTCAAACAGTTATGATGCAGAGAAATACTTTCTTCAAACAGGTGAAAACAAAGATGTCCCAGGTGAAGTTGGGAGCCCCGAGCCCACCTGCTTGAGGAGGGCAGTCACTCCCCAGCCTGGTTTCCGAGGCGCCCCTGCAGATCCCATACTCTCCACGGATTGAGAGTGCAATATGCCTCGGAGTGCAAGGCTCTGCGACCTCGAGGACGCCCAGTCCCGCTCACGGAGGTGGGCTCTTGGGAAGCGTATGTGCCAGTGGATCACACGCTAGTAAGAAATAGGACTTAGGAGATTGTTGTTCCCGGGTCAGAATTTGAGGAGAGAAGAGTACACTTAAATTGATAAATGGCCCCAGGAACCAGCTCAGGCTTTGAATTACGGGGAACTTGCTGTGTTCTGCCACCTCCCCCTGACACGTCCCTCCATCACCCCCCGACCCCCAACTTGAAGCAGCCCTCCTTTCTCCAAATTCCCGCAGCACTTGGTCTATTCTTCTTTCAAGGCACTTACTAAGTATCCTTATTGAAAACATCCTCCTTTAAGCATTGCTGGGGATTTTTAGGGAAGAGAGCCCAGGTTCTCCTGGTTCCTCCCCAGCGTGGCTTTTGACTTTGACTTCTCATAAACATAACTTTCGTGTTCTCACTCCTTTATCTTGACTTCCACCGCCCCCCAAAGACCATGGCTGTGTTAAGGACCTTGTTCACCTGCCTTTTCTATTTCCTCCGTTTTGAAGGGTATTACTTCATGTGTAGTGGAAAGAGAATGGGCTTTGGAGTTAACCACTCCAGACTTCAAATCTCAGCTCTTCTGGTTTATGAACTGTGTGACGTTGGGTCAGCTGCACATATAAGTGCCTGCACACAGTAGGTGCTCGCCTAATGTAGGTTCCCTTCCTGCTTATTCTGTAGACTCTGTCAACCATTCTAGGGGTAGGGGAGGAAAGCCCCCAAAGCTGAAACATGCAAACGAATAAGACTACTATGAATAATTGTATGCCAACAAACTGGATAACCTAGAAGAAATGGAGAAGTCCCTAGAGACACACAACCTACTAAGAGTGAATCATGAAGAAATAGAAAATCTAAACAGACTAATAATGAGTAAGAGGTTCAACTAGTAATCAAAATCCTAAAATTCGTATGGAACTATAAAACACCCCAAATAGCCAAAGCAATCTTGAGGAAGAAAAACAAAGCTGAAGACACCACAATTCCTGATTTCAAACTATACTATAAAGCTACAGTAATAAAAACAGTATGGCACTGGCATAAAAACAGACATTTAGACAAGTTGAACAAAATAGAGAGCCCATAACTAAGGCCACACGTACACGGTCAACTAATGTTTCATAATAGTGCCAAGAATACACAATGGTGAAAGGACAGTCTCTTCAATAAATGGTGTTGGGAAAACTGGATATCCACGTGCAAAAGAATGAAATTGGACCTGTATCTTAGACCATACACAAAAATTAACTCAGATTGGATTAAAAACTTAAATATAAGCCCTGGAACCATAAAACTCCTAGCGAAAACATAGGAAAAAACTCCTTGACATTGGTCTTGGCAAAGATTTTTTGGATACGACACCAAAAGCCACTTGATATCGGTCTTGACAATGATATTCTGGATATGACCTCAATAGAACAGGCACAAAAGCAAAAATAAACAAATGGGACTACATCAAGCCAATAAGCTGGTGCACATCAACGGAAACTAGCAAAAAATTGTAAAGACAACCTACAGAATGGGAGAAAGTATTGCAAACTGTATATCAGATAAGGGATTAGTATCCAAAATATATAAGGATTTCACACAACACAACCAGAAAACAAACAACCGATTTAAAACATGGACAAAGGACCTGAACAGACATTTTCCCAAAGACATACAAATGGCCAACAGGTGTATGAAAAGGTGCACAACATCATTAATCAACAGGGAAATGCAAATGAAAACCACAATGAGCTATCAATTCACACCTGTTAGAACGGTTACAATTGAAAAGACAAGAGATAACAAGTGTTGGCAAGGATACGGAGAAAAGAGAAACCTTCTGCACTGTTGGTGGGAATGTAAATTGGTACAGCCATTATAAAATAGATCATGGGCATAATGCCCTTGAGGGTATTAGGCTAAGTGAATTAAGTCAGACAGAGAAAGCCAAATACCGTATGATTTCACTCATATGTGGAAGATAAAAACAACAACAACAACAAACCAAACACAGAGATAGGGAGATTAGACTGGTGATTTCCAGAGGGGAAGGGAAGGGGAGGATGAAAGGAGTGAAAGGGCACATTTATATAGTGATGGATGCTAATTATCTTTGGGTGGTGAACATAAGGTAGTCTTCACAAAATCAAAATACAATGATGTACACCTGAAATTTGTATAGTGTTATAAACCAATGTTACCTCAACAACAAAAAAATAAACTCTTACTCTAAAAGAAAAAAAAAAGAGTATGGAGTTTCCTCAAAAAATTAAAAATAGATCTCCCATATGCTCCCGCAATCCTACTTCTGGGTATATATCCAAAGGAAATGAAATCAGTATCTAAGAGACATCTGCATGCACATGTTCATTGCAGCATTATGCACAGTAGCCAAGATATGGTAACAACCTACCTGTCTGTCAATGAATGAATGCATAAAGAAAGTGTGATCTATCTCTCTCCCTATTTCTCTATCTGTCTATAATAGTATAGTATTCAGCCATAAAAAAGAAGGATTTCCTGCCATTTTGGCAACATGGATGAATCTGGAGGACATTATTCTAAGTGAAATAAGCCAGACATAGAAAGACAAATATTGTATGATCTTACTTATATGTGGAATCATAAAAATTAGAATTCAGAAAAGCTGAGAAGAGAATGGAGGTTGCCAGGAGCTGGGGGTTGGGTGAATGGGGGAGAAGTTGGTCATTGGGTACAAACTTTGAGTTATAAGATGAATAAGTTCTGGGGAATCTAATTTAAAGCGTGATGACTGCAGTTAATCAAACTGTATTGTATACTTTAAATTTGCTAAGAGAGTAGATTTTAAGTGTTCTCACCAGAAAAAAAAAAGGTAACTTTGTGAGATAAAAAATGTTACTTGGCTTGATTATGGTAATCATTTCACAATGTATATGTATATCAAACTATCATGTTATACACCTTAAATATATGCATTTATTGTCAATTATACTTCAACAAAGCTGAAAAAAGATCTATTCATTGGAATATCATCATTAAAGTGCAGCTCATTCATAGTAACTCAAGGGGTGAGCCGGGTGTGAGGAGACTGTAAGAAAGTGTATACTTCTCTTTCAGTTTCATTATCAAGGAGAAGAAAGACCCTGGCATAAACTAGAGATAAATTGGTTCAGAGGAGGCTTTTGTTTCACGAATTAAGAGATTGAATGAGTTTAAGGGGATGGATGGGGAAGTGATGGAGAGGTTGCTGGTAAAAGAGATCCAGTTTATAATTAGTAATAAAAAGTCTTTGAGAGAGCAGGAGAGGAAGGGATACATTTGCAGAAATCAGCTTAGCCCGGGATAGAGATGAACTTCCAATTTTACGAGGTGAGGGGTCACTGGTGGATAGAAATTCAGGGATATTTGTGGATTTCACAGCAGCAAGCTGAAACATGACTTCAAATTATCTATTCATCTGTGTAGTAAGAGGTGGTCCCATTTGTAGAAGCTGAAGAGAAAGGTGAGCATTTGTGAGACTCATAAGGCACGGGAGAGGTCTGAACATTTATGCATCATGGAAGAATGACTTAAAAATCAAGTTATAGTAGGATAGGAGGTATTTATAAAATGCCACTGGGAGATTTGTGGCCCTGTAATTAGACCAGGTCAGTATCCTAATCCTGTGCTGAGACAGATGCAGCCATGGGAAAGGGAGATTGTGGAGTCACCTGGGATTGGGGTCTTGATCCAAAGATGTGGTGAAAGGTCGAGGGTCATGAGATCTATGTGTTTTGGTACATATATGTTGGATTGAGTAGGTAGGGGTTAAATGGGGTCAGTGAAACTGAGGAAAAGTGGAAGTTGATGTTTGGGAAGGAGGTCAGTGTACTGGAGGTTCCCACAGTAAGAGGACCTGGGCAAGGGGAGTAATGTTGTGAACAGGGTGAAAGGAGAAGAGTTGTGGGAAGAGGGAGAGGTCTCTGGTCATTGAGCTGAGAGGTGACATATCCACGGAAAACCTGGGTCTGGGTCTAGGTGAAAGCCCTCAAGGGGGGCATGTCTAGTTATCTGAGATCCAGAGACAGGCAGAGCTGAGTTTAAATTCTAGCTCTGTCATTTTGTAGCCATGTGATTTTGTCATATTCATAAGGCTTTCTGAACCAGTTTATGTCATTTGTTAAATGGGTAACTAACTCATAAACAGTAGTGTTATTTGGGGATGAAATAAGCAAATATATGTAATTCCAGGTGCAGGCTCTCAATCTATTTATCAGATAATTTTTTCTCTTCTCCAGACCTCAGGCTCAAAGGGTTGTAATCCTAACCTTGTTCATGACACATTATCATTATTTGTCCATGCAGTACATTTCATTAGTAATGTTTTTGGTGGTATTTACAGTTGAAAGTTGTTTCTCTCTATATAAATTATGACATGAAGGGATGTTCTTGTTGACGGTAATTACTAGGACAGAACTCCAGCTACCGTTTCACTACAACATCTGAAAGACTCAACTAGATTTCCTTCACGCTATAATATCTGAGCCTTCCTGTCCTGTGGGGAATGTGGGACACAACAGTAGCATTATCATGTATGCACTCTTGCTTCATGCCTGTACAAGGGACTTTTTGTGCTATCTTTACATGATGAGAGTCATTGATCCCTCCAACAGGAGATGAAGCTCTGAATTGTTGCACATTACCATTAAATAGACTCCAAACGAGCCCAGTCACCTAATCAAGGATGTGGGGGATAGAGCGGATGTCGCACTGATATTGCCTGAATCCCCATGTGGAGGAGCCACGATGATTGAGGGCCAGTACATGCAGAGGGTGGGGAGGACAGAGTACCGTGGAGGCTGTGGGCCACTGGGGGCTTATGTAGGTATTGAAGGACACATGGGGATGCACCTAACCAAGAATTATTAAATCAGAAATCCTATAATGGTGCCCTTGGTTGTGGATACAGTAGTCTCCATGTAACAGAAATGATGTTTTCCTAGGATTTAGAATCAGGAAGGAATTAAATAATATCTCTGAGCACCAGGTCTAATTAAAGTATAAAACCCTATGGCTTTCATTTTGTTAGCTGTAAAATGAGGATATTAACATCTTCCTTATGTTCATCGGTAGCTAAAGCCTTCTCCCTGTGACCCTAGGAAAGAGACTGCTCCCCCTGTTTGTCTTAGATCACTCTTCATGCAAGTGTGCTTTCATTTTTGGGAGGAAGACCAGCCCTGAGCTAACATCCGATGCCAATCCTCCTCTTTTTGCTGAGGAAGATTGGCCCTGGGATAACATCTGTGCCCCTCTTCCTCTACTTTGTATGGGACGCCACCACAGCATGGCTTGACAAGTGGTGCGTCCGTGCGTGCCCAGGATTGGAACCTGCAAACCGCTGGGCCGGTGAAGCGGAGTGCGTGCACTTAACTGCTACGCCACCGTGCTGCCTGCAAGTGCGTTTTTTTTTTTTTCAGCTTTTTTTTTTTTTTTTTTTGGTGAGGGAGATCAGCCCTGAGCTAACATCGGTGCTAATCCTCCTCTTTTTGCTGAGGAAGACCGGCTCTGAGCTAACATCTACTGCCAATCCTCCTCCTTTCTTTTTTTTTTTCTTCCCCAAAGCCCCAGTAGATAGTTGTATGTCATAGTTGCTCATCCTTCTAGTTGCTGTATATGGGTCACGGCCTCAGCATGGCCGGAGAAGCGGTGCGTCGGTGCACGCTCGGGATCCAAACTCAGGCCACCAGTAGCGGAGCGCGTGCACTTAACCAATAAGCCATGGGGCCGGCCCCTGCAAGTGTGTTTTGAGACCAAGAACGAATGCGTAAAATTTTCCATAGGTTAGAAGAGAGAGAGAGAAAAAATTGAGATAAGCTTTGTTAACTGCAGCTGTGAATACTCAACTACACGTAATCAACTGTTTTTTAAAACTATTCAGATGTTTCTGTCCCTTTTTAGTATATGATGAGTTGTGTTTCTCAGGAAGTCAAGGTCTAGATGGTCAAGAAGAAAGGAGATTCAGTCTCACAAGGCCAAATGCAGGGTGAAGGTGAAAACTAACCAGAAAAGTCCAGATGGTCAAGGAAAAAAGAGATTCAGTCTCACAAGACTAAACGCAGGGTGAAGGTGCCAACCAGCAAGGCCACATGCTCCCCCTCCCCTACCTAAAACTCCTGATAAAGACCTCTACCTTTTTCCTTTCAAGGAGATGGAGTTGAGCTATTTTACTCCCATCTCCTCATCTGGCTGCCTTTCCATAATAAACCTCCTCCATTGCTACAATCTGGATATTTTGGTGATTTGGTTTGCTGCTTATCAGGGAAATGAACTTGAGTTTGTGTTCAGTTTCAGTTTGAGCCAGGGGATTCCCTGCCATGTGAAGGTTTAGGAATTGATGACTGGTGTATGTACAAATGGTGGAAAAGACTGGAGTCTCCTGGATTCTTTTTCTTCCCTCAGATCTGTCTTCTTAGTTATCAGACTGTCCCACAGGGAGAATACTGAGGAAGAGAGGGGCAGCTGAGTGTTGTCAATGCATGCCTGGGTGAGTCGAGACTTGCTCTCTCGCCTGCATGGACTCTTCTGTTACAGCAGACAGACGGGCAGGTCCCTCCTCTTGGCCTGGATCTTCTAAGGGCACCCAGGAAATATTAGTGGGAGAGAAGTTTCACTAGGATTCTGGGAGGCTTATGGCAGGTCTAGGAGTGAAAAATAAATGATCTCCATCCTACATTTACACTAATTTAGTCAATTCTCCATTAAGGATGTCCTTGCAGTGAAGAGATGTGAATGGTTGTTTCATTTACTTTTTCTCTACCAGACCACAGCCTTGGTGGAGAAGTAACTCACTCAGACCCATGTCAGTGGCTACAGTGGCTTTAGGCATGTGGTTAACACAGGTGTAGAGATGAGTAAGAGCAGAAGGTGGTATTCCAGTGGGGGAAGAGATATTTCAAGGGAGCTCACTCAACCCTCTGTCACAGGGGCTGGAGGCGATGCTGTGCAGCACTGAGGTGGTGGGGTGAATGGAGGAGTGGGCCAGAGACAACAATGAGAGTTCATCTATTCATTTTCACCAACTTTCAATTTATTAAAGTTTTGTAAAATGTAATTGAACATTTTGATGAGTAAAAGAAGATAACTAAAATTCTCCTTACTCCCTTTCCCAAAACCCAGTGTGTCTGTAATTAGCTTTTGATCAAATTTGAAAACTGAACACAATACATAGCAAGTATTTTTTTGATTTTGGCAGTGTGTTGAGGAGAAGGAATATAGTAGATAGGATAAAATTTTGGATTCTACAGCACTTTGGGGGAGACTGCAGTGATCACATACAATTGAGAGGCTTCTGTTTCCCTTTGGCAGGTAGATGGGATTAAGATAGAAGAGAGACCATGGAAACTGATGCTTGGAGGTCCCAGAGAAAACACGGTGGAAACCTCACTCTAGGATGGGTCAGGCTAGGGCCATCCTTCTGCACAGAAGCATCAGGGTCCCCGGGTTGTGTTTCTGGACGAGCTGTCCTTAGCTTAGACTTGAAAATGAATATAGGAGATGTGTAGAGGCAGGAGAAAGAGGCTGCACCTGCTGACCAATCTGCTCTATTCAGCCTGATCAGTTCTGCATAATGGTGGGCATCGCTTCACCATTCTCCACCCTTTTAGTACTAATATACTTATTACGTATGGTTATTGAGTGTTTGTTATAAAGGCGGTACTTTGCAAATTAGCTCACTGGATCTGTCAACATCCATCACGGATTTTTAAACCATTTTGCAGAGGAGAAATGTAAGGTTCATATAGGGGAAATGTTTACCCATAATCAGTTATATGTCGCAGACCATGGATATTGCTTGCTTTGTGATGAGTCTGTGATTTATTTAAATTGATAATAAGGGGAGTCTAGTTATGTATTCTCAAGCTCAAAACTTATAATAACATACTGTATTATATATACCAGTGTGAAAGTGTGAATTCCCACTTTATTAGGGAGTCCTATATTTCCTCACTGATCTTTGTTCTAGTTTTTCCATCCATTACTGAAAGTAGGATATTAAAGTTTCTAAATATTATTATGGAGCTGTCTATTAATTCTATCATTTTTCCTCATATATTTTGGACTGCATTGTTACACACACACATATTTATAATTGTCATATATTCTTGATGAATTTTCCCATTTATCAATACACAATGTCCTTCTTTGTAACTTTAGTATTTGTGACTTAAAATCTCTTAACTGATATTAGTATAGCCACCACAGCTTTGTTTTGGTTATCATTTGCATGAAATATCTTTATCCATCACTTAACTTTCCAACAATTTGTGACTTTGGAACTAGAGAGTGTCTTGTGGACAGCATAAGGTTGAATCATGTTGTTTTTTAATCCATCACACTTTTTCTGCTGGACATGTAAATTGGAAAAGAGTACAGAGCTTCCCCAATCTTTGCTTTTTAATTGTAGATTTTAATTCATTTCCATTTTGAGTTTTATTGATTTTTTCTAGTGTACAGTTTTCTTCTAATTTCCCTTTCTGTATATTTTTTAGTTATTGTCTTAGTGGTCACCCTGAGAATTTCAATTAATCTCATCAATTTATGACAGTTAGTTTGATTTAATACAAACAGATGCATTTTTGTACAAAAACTGCTCCTATATGGAGCTCTTACTCGCCCTTTATGTTGCTTTTGTCACTTATTCCTTCTCTATACATTGTGTATTCATTAACATGGATTTATAATGATTGTTTATGCATTAGGACTTTGTCATATACGAAAATGGAAAAAAATGGGAGTTCCAAAGCAGAAAGCCTTTACTACTGTTTTTGATATTTCCTATGTGGTTACCTTTACTGATGTTATTTTTTAAACATGACTTTGAGTAACTGTCTAGTGTCCCTTCATTTCAACCCAAAGGAAACCCTTTAGCACTTCTGGTAGCACAGGTCTGTTAGTGAAAAACTCTTGAAGATTTTATCTGGAAATATCTTAATTTCTCCTTATTTTTGAAGGACGGTTTTCCCTCATAGAACTCCTGGTTGATAATGTTTCCTTTCAACAGATTGTCACCCTGCTGTCTCCTGGACTACATGGTTTCTTTTTTTTTAACTTTTTGTTTATTGCAGTGACAGTGGTTTATAACATTGTATAAATTTCAGGTGTACATCATTATATGTCTATTTCTGCATAGATTACGTCATGTTCACCACCCAAATACTAGTTACAACCCATCACCACACACATGTGCCGAATTATCCCTTTCGCCCTCCTCCCTCCCCCCTTCCCCTCTGGTAACCATCAATCCAATCTCTGTCTCTATGTGTTGGACTACATGGTTTCTGATGAGAAATTGGCTGATATAATCTTCTGTGGATGCCTTGCACATGATGAATTGCTTCCCTCTTACTTTTTTCAAAATTTTCTGTTTGTCTTGGCTCTTGACAGTTTGATTATAATGTGTCTCAGTGTGGATCTCTTTGGTTTATGCTACTTGCAGCTTGTTGAGATTCTTGGATGTGCAGATTCATGACTTTCAAACATGAGAAGCTTTCAGCCGTTACTTGTTCAAATTGTCCTTCTGAAATTTTCCCTCTTTCCTCTTCGTCTGAGACTCCCATAATGCCTGTGTTGGTACACCTGATGGGCAGCCAGAGGTATGTTAGGCCATGCTCCTTTTTCTTCAGTCGTTTTCCTCTCTACTAGTCAGATGGGATATTTAAAGTTGACCTACCTTCAAGTTTGCTGATTCTTTCTTCTGTCTGCTCAAATCTGCTGTTGAACCCTTTGGTGAAGTTTTCATTTCAGTTAATGTATTTTTCAGCTTCAGCATTTTTTTGGTTCCTTTTTTATAATTTCTATCTCTATGGGTATTCTCTATTTGATGAGAATACATTCTCCTGATTTGTTGTCCACGATTTCCTTTAGCTGTTTGAGAATATTGATGGCAATTCATATAAAAATTTTAAAGCTGAATGTTTGGACTTCACAAGCAACTGTTACCTTTATTTCTTTTATAAATGGACCATACTTTCTTACTTATTTGCATAGTTTGTAGATATTTTGGAAATTGGACATTTTGAATATTATAATGTAGTAACTTTGGAAATCAGATTATCTCCCTTCCTTGGGGTTTTCTTGCTACTTATTGTGGGTTGAAGTTGTTTGTTTGTTTTCTAACTTCTTTTTGTAAACACTGTATGCTTTGTCATGTATGTCCATTGAAGTCTACATTCCATGAGCTTAGTGGTCAACTAGTGATTTGCACAGATTTCTTAAATGCCTGTGCCCCCCAGTGTACACTTACTGACATGTTTTGATAAAATTGCTTTTCTTTTTTTTGTGAGGAGGACTAGCCCTGAGGTAACATCTGATGCCAATCCTCCCCTTTTTTCCTTGAGGAAGATTGGCCCTGGGCTAACATCCATGCCCATCTTCCTCTACTATTTTTTTATATGGGATGCCGCCACAGCATGGCTTAACAAGCAGTGCATTGGTGCACACCCGGGATCCGAACCAGTGAACCCCAGGCCGCTGAAGTGGAGCGCGCGCACTTAACTGCTTGCGCCATTGGCCGGCCCCTCAAATTGCTTTTCAAATCAGTTAAGAAAACAAATATTCATTGATAGTGTCTTATAATTACATTTATTAGTGCCGTTTGTCTTTTTATGTGCGTTCATATTATTATCTGAGCCCAGTCTCCTTCAGTCTGAATAACTTTTACTATTTCTTGTATGGTGGATGTGCTAGCAAAAAATTATCTCAGTTTTTATTTATCTGGAATGTCTTCATCTCACCTTTATTTTTAATAGATAGCTTTTCTAGTTATAGAATCCTTGGTCAACAGTTTTTTTCTTTGAGCATTGGACAAAAAGATGATAAACAAGGAGCTGAAAAGCTTCCAAGAAGACACACAAATCAAGACCTAGGAAAGTGACTGAACTGAGCCACGATTTTGTAGTGATGGCAGGTGATGGTATATTGGACTGGGCTGGAGATAGCAGGGAGAATTCTAACAGAATGCAGTAGAAGCCTGGGGAGTAGGTGACCCTGACTGCAGCCAAATGGACAATTTATTTGTTAGACAATCAAAGATGGGACATGAGCGGTACACCAGGCTGAATCCAAACATGATTAAATCTGGTGCCTTGGGCTAGATCCATAGGTTGAGTGGGGAGAAAAGTCACTACTTTGACATCAGGTGGTATTTGATTAAGATAGTGCCACAGACATGGTAGTCATGATTAAGGTTAAGGTTAAAGTTACAGTTCATTATAACAGATGACAGGTGGATGGGTGTCACAAAAACTAATAAAATCTGGCAGTTGCTGAGGATTGGGTTCTCTAATTCTGAGTGTGAAATAAAACAGCCCTATGAGTAGAAACAGCAGAGGAGATTGGGGGATGGGTGTGGGAGAACATATAACCTGGGAGCCTGGATGTCCATGTAGAAATAAGTCACCCGGAGAAGGATAGTGCATATGCCAACCCTCAGTGCTGCTTGAAGGAAGGTGTCCTTTCTGTCCTCCCAAAATGCACCTGCCCAACAGGTGGAGGTGTAGGGGTGCAAAGGAGCCTGCATCTGCTTCCACGCCAGGTGCCCTCACTCAGGCTGTGTCCTCTGGAGAAAAAGCCCTTCACCTGCATAGGTCTGGGGGAGGGGCACTTTCCTCATTCCCACAAAAGTGGTGGATAGTGCAGATGTGGCCCTGAAATCCAGGGACATATGTGAAGGCCACCAGGAATCTTTTGTATCAGTGAAGATACATTGGATAATCTGACATGGAAATAAATATGAAAAAAAGTCCTTTTGAAGGTAGGATTATTGTTTGACTTCTGTTATGTAGACAAGGACTGAGACCATACAACCCACCAGGCCAAGATGACCTAGGAAAATGAGCTCACATGTGGAAAAGTTTGAAAGCCAGCTGTTCCTTGTCTGCTGTTTTCAAGGAATTAGTTTGGTTCAGTTTTCTCTTTGGTGGCTCTCCTTTCCATCAATCTCAAGGCCAGATCACCTGATCCTACAGGTGACACGACAATCATGGGCCTGGAGAGAGATGAGCTGACAGCATCCCGTTCTTATGACTATGTCTTGGGTCCACAGTTCACGCCCAGGATAATTCCAAAGGCTCAGCTGGGTGAGTGTCTATGTCTCAGCTTCATGAACAGCGAGTGCTCAAGACCCTAGGCGGGTGGTGGGGCGAGGTAGGATTTTCTCAGTGATGTGTTAGGATAATTCTCTTCTCATAATTTTGGTTTTACATCTCACTGAATCATAACTAATCAGTAAGTATTTCCAGATGAAACATAAATTTCATTAATATTAAGATCACAATAATTTATAATTTGTGGAAGGAAGTTTGTAATTTTATGATGTTATTTTGAATTGCAATTTTATTTGAATATTTATCATTTTAATAAATTAGTTCAGAAACAAATTATTTTATGCATTTATGGAAAATTTAACCTTTTAAGACACAGCGAGTCTGAGGTAATCCAGGATGATTTAGTCTTACTTCCTTTTTTTAAACTTGGACGACACTTTAGCATATTTCTAAAACTTTGGTTGTTTACAATAATGTAATTAAACACGAGATTTTCTACGTTTCACAATAGTGAGAGTTTAGCAGATGACGATAAAGAATAGTATGTTTATTCCATTATAGTAATTGTTAACAGAGGGATTCCTTTTGTTGTTGTTGTTACTACAAAACTATCTGGAAACGTCACTTTCTGTTGCATGTCTAATCTCTGTACGGTTAATGACTAACTTACAGAAATGGAAGCATGGTAGCACTCAGCATGATATCAAATATTTCCTTAAAATAAGTTGTTTAATATTTTGTGTTATTTAAATGGACTACAACTTATAAAATGCTCTGTATATTAGCTTGAGTGAGATTGCTTAGTGATGAGAGAATCATAATTTGCAAACTTGAATGACATAGCATTCACTTATAATTATAAAAATTTCTAAATATAATTTCTAAGTATAAAAAAACTTATAATATAAAAAACTATGCTCAAAATTTACTATCTCTGCTGTTTCCTCTGAAAGTTTTAAATTGTTATTAGCTCAATAAGACACATATTCACAAAACTGATAAGTAAATTTCAATTTAGTCATTTAAATTAACAAGTTAACATTGTCTGCATCGAGTCTTCTAGTGTCTGTGTGTCTTTAAAATGGAAGACAGCGAGGATGGAACCAAGATGCTGTTGAAAACAGAAATGAACAAAATGATGATGACAGGGATTGTCTGTCTGTGGCTCTCAACTGCATCAAAACCTCAAGAAACTTGATCAGTAGAAAACTTGTATGTTCCTGAACACTGGAGAATTTTAAGTTTTTCTTAAAATAACTCATGTTAAGCCCCTGCATCTCATGTAAAGGAGGGAAGATGTCAGAGACAATGGGCCTTGACTAACCTGAAGAGAGTTCTTGGAGCACAGAAAACATGCTTTCCATTTCCTTCCTGAAACAACATTTGAAACAACAAGTTGTGATCTCCTCATGACTGTGATGCACAGGGTCACGGTGGTAAAAGATCTTGCAATCCTTTATGAGAAAAAGTGTCACATTTTTGCTCAGATCTTTTTGGTTTCCGTGGTCAGAAAAACACACTGCAGACAGGATTTTAAAGTTTCCAGAAATAGATAACACAGGATTTGTGTTTGAGCCCGTCCAGTGTTTTCCTGACTCCTACTTCTGCAGCAACATGTCCCCTGCCCATGTTTTCCCCGTTTAAGCCAAGAATTAAATGTCCTGGGATTATGAATACCCTCAGTAGCAAGCACTTTGCTTCCAGCTGCACCCTACATGAAGTTCAATTGCCAAAGAACAGTGGGTGCATTTCAGGTTTTCAATGGTATCTGGAACTTACCATCATGATTCTGTTTACATTTGTACATTTCACAAAGGCTTTTCATGGCACTGATCTAGCTGGGAAAGGTAATTTCCTTTCTGATATTGCCAGGTGTGTTTCTAAAGTTGCGAACTATTGCCTCTGACCCAACCAACCCCCGGTTCCCCAACCAGGTCACCTGCAATTCTCACAAGAGCTGTATGCTGTCATTGACCAGTCATGGGTTTTACCATGCTTTTCATAGAATATGGTAAAACCTATAAGGAAAATAACTTTTTATTCATACAATAATAAAAAACCCACAGGATATTATTTTGTGATCTAGATTTCACTTAACTATATGCTAGGCAAAGAACTACATTAAAAAGATATCCATCATAAAATAACACAACACTAAACATTAGATATTATTATATAGATGAAGAAATAGGCTTCATCAAACTTTTTTTCTCAAAAATAGTATATTGTCTAATGCAAAATAGCACTTGGGTTTTATTAATGGCTTCTTCCTTTGATTACAGTCCTTCTCTTCTTCAGACATCTGGTCTAAGCTCTTAGACTTCATGACCAGTCTTCTGTTCCCTGTGCCTTTAATGGTGTTATTTCCCCCACCATTGTCCATGATTAGGCTTATACTTTGGGGCCAATAATAGTGCGAATAGCCAAAAGTGAAGGCAGTCTGATGAGGGTGAACTTGAGCTGCATTTTCTGTCTTCTGAGAGTGCTCAGGGGCTTCACTCTCAGCCCCAGGACAAGCTGGTCATCACTTCTCACAGTGAACGCTGAGATGTGCATTCAAACTGCTAAGTTTCTAAGGTATCAGTTAGGACCCAAGTCTCCTTTACACTCAGACCAAACTACATGGCCTCTATGAATTTTTCTTCTATTCCACTTCTCCAAGGTCTGCACCACGTTTTCAGATCCCATGAATATTTCATGTTGAGGTTGCCAGATAAACCAAATGAAAATACAGCGCACACAGTTAAGTTTAAAATTTGGAAAGACAACAAATAACATTTTAGTATAACTGTGTAACGTTTGCCTGTAATATTTGTATGCACTACCTGGGGGTATTAAAGATATTATTTGTAGTATATTACTATGTATAGTAACTATTTGCCTGAAATTCATATTTAACTGACTGTACTTGATCTGTTAACCCCAGTCCTTGAGAACCATAGTCCTCTCACGTCAGGCTCAGCACTAGGGCCCTCAAGAGCCTCATGGAGAAGGATGCCCATGGTGATCCAGCAGATACACTCCTTCTCAGTGCGACAGTCAATTTCAGAGTGCAGGCATGAATTAGAAGCAGTGAGACAGACATTCCATGGGGTGAGAGAAGAAAATATTAAAATTATCCATGTTACTTTACCCAATATTTTCCCTATATGTTTAGGTAATGGCTTAAACTGTATGTAGAATATTAATAAAATGTTTCAGACACAGTTATTAAATAATTCCCCATATATTGTTGGTGATTCCCAAATATTTGATTACTTGTCCTGGGATTAACGTGATCCTTAGATGTAGAGACCATTGTGCCTCCGAGTCAGTATTACCCTGGTGCTTCTCCTGAGTGTGACGCGGCAGCAGAACCAAAGTGTGTGTGGGCGCAGACGTTTGCCTGTGAGAACCGCTGGTTGTTTGGTTATGGCAATGACGCAAATATGTCCCTTTACTAGATTAAGCTTTGGGAGAAAGAGTAAAAAGCATTTACTCAACTATGAAATGTCTCCTTTATAAATTCGTTTCTATCAGGTGGTCTTAGATCAATGTTCTGCCTCAGCTGTGATTTTCTGAGTTTGAGCCAATAATACTATTAAATTATCTGCATTGTTTTTCACATTTATATTTATGGGCCACTGTGTTTATAAATGATCTTAAAAACATAACTGAATACTCTTTCATCTCAGAAGAGGAAGAGAGGAATTGTGGGGATTTCCTTTGCACAGCATGATACAGCTGAATTTTTCTAAGCCCTGGATTGAATTAATTTGATCAAATTATGATGCCTGCATCCAGGGCAAATAACATGAGAAAGTAATTTCAAAACCATTCAGTGATATTTCACAAAGGATTCTGTTACAGAGATTTCGTGATTAAGGCATGAGCGGAGGCATCTTTAGTAATGGAGACCTAAGTATCTTTACAAGGCCTGGCAGGGTATCCCTGTATTAAGTGAAGTCTCAAGACATGAAGTGCCATGTGAACACTGTGATGCAACCTCCTGAATGTCATAAAGTCCAGAAACATTTTTTTGTTTGTTCTCTTGAAAATTGAGATCAAGATTTTAGCGATCCTCTGCTGAGATGAAGAGAGTTTCCATAAGGGGTCTCTGTATGGAAACTCTACTGGGAGAGAGCTAGGATCATTTCGAGGAGATACACTTCTTATAAAGATGTCCGCATCTCAATCCCACACTGTGGGAATACAGTCTTAGGTAATATGACACAAAGGAGTTAAGGTGCAGATGCAGTGAAGGTCGATAATCAGCTGACTTTAGGATAGGGCAGGCCCCACCCCATGTAATCACAGAGTACTCAAATGTGGAAGAAGGACCGAAAAGAAAAAGCATCAGAGTGATTTGATGTGGGATAGGCTCAAAGGAATATTTTTTTTCCAAAGTTTTTTGGTAATTTTTTCCCCATTAGCATAAAATGTTCATTTGTACAAACACTCATGATTTGTTTTTTAATAAAAATTGTGTATATTTAAGGTTTACAGCATGATGTTTTGACATACATACACATAGTGAAATGACTACTACAATCAAGCTAATTAACATATATTAACATTTCTCCTTACATTGTTACCACTTTTTTTGTATGGTGAGAACACCTGAAATCTACACTCTTAGCAAATTTCCAGTGTATAACACAGTATTATTTTAGACTTATTTATCATACATAACTGCAACCTTGTTCCCCTTAACCAACATCTCCCCATTTTCCACGCCTCCCCCCCCCCACCCCCCAGGTAACCACCACTCTACTCTCTGCTCTCATGTATTCAACTTTTTTAGATTCCACATAGAAGTGGGATCATGCAGTATTTGTCTTCTGTGTCTGGCTTATTTCACTTAGCATAATATCCTCCAGGTTTATGCATGTCGTTGGAAATCGCAGGATTTTCTTTTTAAAGGTTGAATAATATTCCAATGTATATAGACACACTACAATTTCTTTATCCATTCATCTGTCAACAGATGTTTAGGTTGTTTCCATATCTTAGGTATTGTGAATAATATTGCCATGAATTTGGAAGCACAGATGTCTCTTCGAGCTACTGATTTCATTTTATATGAACATCACTGTTTAGAAAGCATTTGTTTACTTTCTGCATTCTTTCATTTAATATTCACACTCAGAACAGTGAGTCCCAATACCCTAGTAGTATAGATAATGTGCACCCTATACATATATGATTGTGGATGTGTTGGTATGTGATATGTTAATTATTTAGTGTATAAACTAATATTGAGACTGTATTTTTAAGAATTTAAATGAGATAGGGTCAATCAAGAATAAATTGGTGAAATTAAAATGATGGGGGAAGTGATTATTTTGATTATGGAATGAATAACACGGAAGAGGGGAGATCTTTTGTTTATTTTTTCTGACTATAAAACATGTTTCTTCTTTTCCATTAAGACCATCACTTTCCATTTATGTTACCATTAAGAAATGCCATTTTCTCCCAAGCTGCCATCGGACTCACTGCCAACATATTCCTCCTTCTCTTCCACATCTTCACAGCCCTTCTGGATCACAGGCCGAATGAGCTCACTGAACTGACCATCTGTCACTTGACCCTCATCGACACAGTGATGCTCCTCACCAGGGTGTTCTTGAAGGCAACACGTTTCCGCGTCTTCCCTCTGGGAGTCACTGAAATGAGTGACACGATGATGGCGCAGTGTCGAAGGAGATACAGTCTCCACATTCTGTCACCACACTGAGGTGCAGCACCTCGTGCAACATGAACAGGAAACTGACACAACATGTGAGTTACTTCACTAAAACTGAATCCAAGGCCATTCCTCACAAGAGACAGGACTGCGTTTAGAGAGCAGGAGCCAGCCATCCGCGCCACGTCACAGGCCGGATCAGTGTCCTTAAACTCTTACCCTGGAAACTGAGCACGAAGAGTCCCACGGACCAGCAGCAATTCCGACCAGAAGCGCAAGCGCAGGACCCCTCACCCCTGTGCCGCCATCACAGTCTTGACTGGCCGTCGGTGGCTCTGCACCGTCCCACCTGCACTGCAGGACAGGACCGACCTGTCCTTCCCGGAGCCTGAAATGCCACAGGCCGAGGCCCCCTCACAGCTCCCTCGGACGGAGGCACTGCACACTCAACGCAGGCTGAGGTGCCTGGACCAGACCGCCAGGCTCCCTGACCGTCCGGATCTTACCTTCTAAAGGAGGAAGGAGACATGCTTCTAAATACACTCACTTCTAACGTTCAACTTCCTAATTTCTATTAAGATTTGTTTTTGGAGACAGAGGGCCCACTTGCTAGCTGTAGGACACGTGACTTAACTTCTCTAAGCCTCAGTCTCCTCACCCATGAAATGGGCAAAGCTGCCGGCTCTGCCCGGTGGAGTGGGAAGACGGGACAGGGGCCAGGCTCCAGCAACGTGTGCAGCACCCGACCCTGGTTTTGAGCACCTCCTCCTCCTCTCTGTCATATGCGTTCAGGCCTCGAGACTTATAAGATGAAACTGAATCACCCTCCCCCAAACAAAAAACCACTTTTGTTTTATCATCAGAATCAATTTCTCCAAAATATGTACTAATACCTCTGCAGAACAGAAAACATTACGGAACAACAGTTCAGAAAATATTAAAGAGAAAAACCAATACGTGTCTGCTTTGAAACGAAAGTTCTCAGTCACTAACATGTGCACAGATTGACCAGCACGCGAGTCCACTCTCCAAGGTCCCTGTATCGACTCTCTGCTCTCAGACTGACCAGCTCCACTGCGGCTTGATGCCAGAGCCTGCGTATATCTCCCAGAGAGGGCACCCCTCTGTGGACTGCCCTCATTGTAGTTTCAGCATCTCTACACGCGATATCTTATCACTTATGAAGCAGTTCACATACCTCCTGAGTTAAAAGGACTCAAACCTTGGAAAGAACGCCAGTCTCCAGGCAATGAGTTAAATTGGAAATATGACGACACGCAGGAGAAGCAAGATGGACAGGCACCGTCCACCTGAAGAAAGAGGCCCTTTTAGAAGCGTTTTCCCCCTTTGGTCACCTGGGTCCCAGTCGCTTGATTTCCCACATCTTCTTCCCTGGGATGTCCCTGAGCACACCTGAAGAGGAAGTGGAAATAGTACGTAATTCCATTAGAAGACAATGGTTGGACTTAACATTATTGATCTGATACCTGGAAAAGTAGGGGATTGTGCTCAATGAATGTAACCAACTTCTCTCCACTTGGTACCAATCACACTGTAATTCAACCAGGGGGAACCACAGAAACGTGAACCATTAGATTCTTTTAGAGCTTACCGTACTGCATCACGTTTCAAGACACTTCCCCAAAGCACTTCTTATATTTTCTGAGATCCTATACTTTATAAATAAAATCAAAGGAAGGGCTCTCTCCCTTTCTTTAGAAAACACTTATATTTAAGATAACAGGTTTGCAAGTAGTTATGTTTTAAAATCCCTAATAGTTTATATAAAGATGCTGGTGGTTCAGTTCTGAATGGAAGAAAGAAAAGAAAGATAGAAGGAGAAGAAAAGAACCCAGAACTTGAGCTACATCAGAAAACTGGAAACCTACTTTAGTGAACACACTGGACAGAAGGTCCACATTAAACCCACCGCCCTGTAGTGAGCAGCCCTCTCATCCACTCACGCTCACACTCACACACTGGATTTGCATTATGCACAAGCTCTACAAACTGAAGTTCCTACAGTACAGGGATATGCAAGTGACTATTAATTCAGTTTCTGCTCTTCTGATTACCAAGTGCCAGACATGATGTGAAGCACTGGAGATGCAGGCATAAGATACTGGCTCTGTCCTCAAGGAATGGACAGTGCGGCTATTTAAGTGCTGGCACCAGCCAGTTCCTTGAACTGAGAGTGTGTTTTGACACAGCGCTCGTGGCCCCGTGAAGAAGACAACCAGCCCGTGGTCTGACTGCCACCTTCCAGACCTCCACATGCCGGCAGCCCTGGGCCCCCCTCCCTGGTCCTTCTCTTTCCTCCCACACTCAGACCCTCATCCAAAGTGGCCTCCCGCACACTCCTACCTCTAGTCCAGGCCTACTCCCTGAGCTCCAGGCCCGGAGACCCAAAGGCTCCCTGGACATCACAACACAGGTGTCTAACAGGCACCTCACAGTCAGCGCCTACAAAACCAAACTCCATCAGCTCCCACTAAGCAGGATCTCCCCAAGTCTTCCCCACCTGAGTTTCTGAGCTCAGGCCCTAAACCTCCCTCCAGCTTCAACTCTTCCCTCTGCAACCCCGCCCTCACACTTCCAACCTGTACACAGTCCTAAGGTCCGGACCTTCAAACACACCCGGAATTCACCCTCCCCACCCTGACCTGAGCCTCAAGGCCTCTTGCCTGGCTTATTGCAACAGCCTCCTAATTGGTCTCCTTGCTTCTGCCATGCTCTGTGGTATGTTCTCAAGAGCAGCCAGAGCGAGTCTGCTAAACATACGTTCAGTCACGTTACTCCTGCTCTCAAAACCTTCCAAAGGGTCACCATCCCATTGAGAATAGACACCCACTCCGCACTATGACCCAACGAGGCCCCAGGACTGGGCCCAACTCACCCCTCTGTCTTCAGCTCCTGGTTCCCTCACCCCACCTGCTGTACCCTGGTCACACTGGCCTATTGCTGCTCCCAGAGCATGCCACTCGCCCTTCCTCCTGCACTGCTTTCGTGTCTTACATAAAACGCTCCTCCGCAGTGAGACCTTTCCTGGCCATCCTGGCCACAACTCCAGCCTCCTCTTGCTCGGCCCACATCACTCTCCCACATCCCAATCTTCCACACGGTGTCATGTCATGTCAGCCGGGGCACAGCTGTTGTCTCTTCACTTCTCTAGCCCCAGGGTCTAGAACAATGCCTGAGGCAAACTTTGCACTCCAAAATACATGCAGTTCCTTGAACAGATGAGTATAAAAACAACCAGGAACTGCCTAACACTTGGTCAAGGAAGGCTGAATCTGTAAGGACTCCAGGGATCAGTGGAGGCTGGTCCATTAATCGTCCCTAAAAGGACATATGTACAGCATCACATCAGAAAAGAAATTCCCCAGCACACCCTACAGATATCATATGTATTCTTATCAGCATCAACAGAGGTCTTCCACCTTTTCTACTTTGAAGCAGCCTTCCGTGTCCCATAGGGGATCATCCTAACTTGAACATGAGATTTTCACACTGAAGGTAGTATGACCAACATTAAACTGTGCTTTTCACCTTAACCAAGTCTCTCCGAAGAATGGTCATAGGTATGCAAGCAGTAAGAACTTCAAAGAAAGTGGATAAGTAAATAATTGTGTTCCTTCTCCCACCCTATGCCCCTGCGAACAGTACAACAGCCCCTGATACTTTCTTGTTTTAAAACAAACTTCACAGAAAATCCGTCTGGTTAACACGCTCCTTTGGGAGTCAGGGCTACTGTTTCCTCCAGCCACCTAACACATTTAAGTGAAGAGATGCCACAGACCGTTGAAATCTTGGGCGAACATGCCTACGTTACAGTTTACAAACTGGGATTTCAGTCAATTGATGTTGCAGCTGCCAGGAAGAGAAAACCGAAGGAAGAACACTGCCACCCAGGATGACAGGTGGAATTAAATCAGGGGAAAGACTTCCTGGACGGAGGAGGGGTTCTTGAAGGAAATCACTCCCTACAAGGAATGAAAGAACCAAAACTGTTGTGGGATGAAAAAGAGAGCGCGTGTAACAACGCTTTCAAGGCTACTGGACCAAGAGCCACAACATCTTGCATCAAAAATTCCGGAACTGTCCCCTCTGGAGGAGCAGCATAAGAGGATGGGCCAACACCCCACCCCCGCCCCCCGAAAAGCGCCTGGATGATCTGTTGGTCAGTGAATGAAACAACACAACTGCGTGTGCTGTGAGTGTTGGAGCGTCTCCCCTCAGCCCCCAACAGAACCAAGAGAGCTTGCCCGTCTTCCCTCCCGGCGGGGGAGGCAGAAGCCCTTTCAAGACGCGCTCCGCCCGAGCGCGTCCCGCCGCCGCGCTGTCCCTTCTCGTCGCCGCGGCCTGGGCCTGGCGGGGGTCGCCGGGCGCTGCGGGCGGCCTGGAAAAGCGCCGGGACCCGCCGATCCCGACCGTGAGCCCCGCGCCGGCCTCGCCCCGCCCGAGGGCCCCGCCCCGGCCGCCGCCCTGCGCCCAAGCCCCCGGGACGTCCCGGGCCGCGGCGCCGGGCGAGCGCCCCCCGCGGCCGCCCCTCCCGGCTCCCTCCGCGCCCCGTCTTCCCGCGCCGACGCGGCTGGGCGCCGCCATCTTGCCGGACGGCGGCCCCCACGTCCCGCCGCCCAGTCGCCGCCGACGCACCCCTGGGGGGTCCCGCTAGGGGCCCAAACCCCGAGGTGGTGACGGGCTGCGGGCCGCGAACTGAGCCGACCGGCAGGGCAGGGGGACAAGCCGCCCCTCCCTCCGCCGGGCGCCGGGCTGCCCGCCGGCCACGGCCCTGCCCGCTGGGCCCCGCGGGGAAACTGACGCCGCGCGGCCGGCCCGAGGCGGCCTCACTTGGGGCGCCGGGCCTCGGGGCCGGTCCCGCGAATGAGCCAGCGCCCGGGCGCTGTGTGACCTTGGCCCTGGCTGGCGTCTCTGGCCCGGGCTCCTCGCGTCGCCGTGGCCACCGGCGGTCACTCCCGCGCGCACCCTGAGCCCACCTGGAGGCCGCCCGGCTTCCACCTTAGGGCCTCCACCACCCTCTCACCACCACCCCGCGGCCACCTTAAGCTCCCCTCACTCAAGTTGGTGCTGACAATTTCCAGAAACAGTGTGTTCCGGAAACGCTCCTCTTTTGGTCAGCTGTCCTCCTGCGTTTGCTCTGACTTCTCCGCTCCTTTGATCCTGGGAGCCCGCCTTGATCTCTGCCATCAGGACTGTGGCTGAGCAAATGCAACTTGTACCTGGGTTACCACGGGCTCCCAGATGCTCTGTGACTAGAAGGATCTGGCGGTTCCGGGGAAAGGTAGCTCTGCCCATAGAGGTGAGGCCTGGAGCGGATCCTGACAGCATCCTGCGGGGAGCAGGGCACGGCCCACGCCTCCTGGAGAGGCTGACCCTGCGGACTCGCGGGAGGGGCGCCTTTCCCACTTCCTCCTGGGCCCCCGAGGAAGTTGGCCCCGGACAGGGCAAGGGGTTTGGCTTCCCTCTGGCCTGGCGCCTTCCTGAGGGCTTCTGGAATTCAGCTATTTCAGCGAGTCCCTTTCTGTGGACTTCTACACTGAAGGTGCCAGGACAGTGAACTGAAGGGACTTGACGTGAAAGACCCCCTCGCAGATACTTCTGTTTGATGTTGCAGGGTGTTAAGTTTTAAAGACCTGAATGACGCTTGTCATTTATAGTCTTATTGGAAGTTTACAGTGGTTTGTTCTGAGTCTCATGTTGTTCCCGTCTATCAAAAGAACTGGTAATATTGGAGTATTTCCAGAGGTCAGCCACTGAGCTTTCTGGACAGTTTCTTTTAGAGCTTGTGTCCCCAAAATTTGGTTACTGTGTCTGAAAATGAGGCAGGCTGCTCTTGGCATTCATAATGGTCTAACGTGGTAGGGGGCCAAGGAGGTGGGAATTGGGGGGGAGGTGTTTGGGAGATGGGCTCAGAAAGCATGGAGAAAGTTTAGAAGGTCATGTTACTTAGAAGTTCCTGAGGAGCTAGTATTCACCCAGGTCCTGGTCCACAGCAGCCTCAGGTGGGTTAGATGACCGCAGATGGAGCAGAGAGCCCTGTGGAGTGACCACCCCCACCCCCATGTGCTCAGTTCCATCTCAATAGAAATCTTACCTTAATGAGAAGAAAGGAATATTCAGTATGTTGCTCAGTATCTTCCAGGGGCTGGTTGTGTCTTAAAGGGAGCCGTTTTACCCCTGATAGTGGAAGTACAGTAGGAACACAGACCTACAGCTTTTGAGTCTGACCCCCTCTTAGAGCTGGTCACCCATCCTCAGCTGCTTGAGCCACAGCTGGCGCCAGACGCCATGCTGAGTGTCTGGGAAGCTCTGCTGGCTGACACCTGGCCTGGCTTGTAAATGGGGGACCAACCATCCCATTTTTAGCACCAAAATCCTGCATCCCCAGCACAGCAGGACGGTTGGTCAGCTGTGAGCTTCTAGGAGCTGTTTCTGGGGCTTTCTGAAGCCTGTCCTGTGGTCTTGATGCCATCCTGTGCCATGTGTCTGAGCATCTGTATGCCTTGAGCATATGTAGGAGGAGTTCCTCACCTTCCTTATCTGCCCTGCAGACTGTAAGCTCCTTAAGGGTAGGCAATGGGTCCTGCATCTTTCCATTCCAGTAATAACTTGCAATTAGAAGGTGTTCCTTCAATCGTTACTCGGGTTTTAAATGTGGAAGTCAATACAGGTCTGGATATTTGCAAAAACACTTGTTTTGCTTTTATAGTAGATCATTTTAGGAAAAGACGTTTAATTATGTCTTTCTAATTACTGTGTCATTTGTCCTGCAGGTTCCCCCCAAAGACCTCAAAACGGCTCATCCAGTGGGTAAAAGCTGTTCAGAGGGATAACTGGACCCCCACTAAGTATTCTTTCCTCTGTAGTGAACATTTTGCCAAAGACAGCTTCTCCAAAAGGCTGGAGGATCAGCACTGCCTGCTCAAGTCCATGGCCGTGCCCTCCATCTTTTACCTGATGCCACACCAGGAGAAAGGACACCAGAAAGGCCTTGGGGGGCCTTGGGGGGCCTGAGGGGACATTCGAGTGAAGCAGAAGAGAAGGGAGCTGCAGGTTCATCGTCGTCCTCAGGTGAAAACCTGATGGACAAGCCAGAGTGCTACAAGTTGAAGCGAGCCGCTCTGCAGGGTGAAACTGCACCGAGGGCCACCCAGGAGGCGCCGGTCAGGAGAGGGCACAGCACTCTCTGGAAGGAACTCAGGAGATGGTGTGGCCATCACAGCCTCAGGCAGCCAGGGAGAAGCAAACACCTCTACTGTGGATCTTGGCGATGAGCTCACCACCTCCCCCTATGGGGCCAGCTAGATAAGAGTGGGGTTTCCTCAGATGACTTTCTCTCCCACCCCCAGGATCTGGGGCATGCAAATTTATCGGCTTGCTTCCTTCCTAACAGAATTTTCTTCTCCAAACACAATCCGGAGAGGTGCATCCCCAAGAGCCTGTCGAAAGAAAGAGGTTGGAGAGATACGTGGAGCCTGGTTGCAGGGGGACCAGCCTGGGGCCAGACAAGGGCTTGGCCCAGAGCCGCCAGACTTTATCACTCAGACTGATGCCTCAGAAGCCCCCTAGAGCCCCTCTGTCCCTCTGACACGTCAGCCCGACGCCAGCTGTGGAATCTGCAGAGTGAGCCCAGTGATGCAGCCCCATGTCCATCACCACGGTCATCCTGTCAGCGTCGGGGACCTGCAGACTCCTGACTCGCCGCACTCCTACTGCTTCTGCTCTGGGCAGAACAAGAGCCAGGGGTGCTGCCTGCAGGGGCAGGTGGCAAAGAATGGAGAGCCGAAGACCCTGCGGCAGAGGGTCAGTGCTCAGACAGCAGGCGTCCAAGCTACAGGAGAAGCTGGACGAGCTGAAGACAGTGAGCTTCCCCTCCCTGAGCAGCCTGCTGTCCCCCTGCCAGGGTCAGTACCAGAGCCTGGCGGCTCGCCCCGCCCGGTCACTATGAGGGGTTTCTTGCTATGTGGCTGAGGGCCCCTGAGCACTTCTGTGTGTCACATCCTCCCTGCTCTCTTGGGAGAAGGCTCTGATAGTAGCCGTGCCTTGTAGACAGGGAGCCCAGGCTGGAGAGCTTACCTCCCTCGTTCCAGGGCACTCGAGAGGCATCTGTAGCTGTCGCGGTCTAGCTGGTGGGAAAGGAGGCATTTCAGGTCAGCTGGGAAAGCCAGAACTACCCAGTGAGTGGTGCCTGGACAGTTGGTTTTCCACTTGATCGGGGGAAAGTCAGCTCTATCGCATACCGCACACAACATAAACTCCAAATGAGTTAGGATCTAAATGTCAAATAAAATAGACACAGTAAACTATTAGAAAAGTTTCAGGAGAGTCTTAAAGTCATGAGGAGGTTCTTTCCATTCGTGTTTTAATGAACATCCTCAAAGTTAAGTCTTTTTGAACATTAATAATAATTTCTTTCAAATTTTAAATGTGTTCAAGTAGAATACATTCTCTTTTGTAAAAATTAAAACGCTGCAGAAATATGTTTCCCCATTACAGAAGTGGGGAAAATCCCCCCACTTTTATTCCAACTTTTATTCCTTGTTGCTAGTAAAATTTGGCGTGTTATCTCTTAGATCATTTTCTATGCGCTTACATATTTTTTTATGGCTATGTTTCTGCTTTTCTTCATATTTTACTGTTTAGTGCTTGCAAAAATTGGTTTCTAGATCTTCTTTACATATTGAGGATAGTATCTTTTGCCTGTTATCTATACATGGAAAACATTTCCCTACCACGTTGTTCATTGGATCTGGGTCAATGTTTGTCTTGTAGGATGTAAGTAACACTTCAGGTGGAAAAGGCTCTTGTGTGACAGGCTGCTCAGGACCTTCTGGGCCTCCAGGTCAACCATTAGCACAGCCCAAAATAGAAACAAAAACCAAAACCCATCCTGTGTGTTTCCAAATGCACCCTGAGGGAAGAACAGCTCCAGGTGAGGACCACTGATGTCCTGGTCAATTGTCCACTATATTCCCCCATCGTGTTACAGCTTTTTTGCGGTTTCTCATACCTGACGTTACTTCTGGGTACCTTCCTCTGTTCCTATTGGTCAGACTTCCCAACGTTTGTCACTATTACAGGTCCTTCCCGACAGCCAGCCCTTTACTCCATTGATCAGGTCTTCACTGTTGTTTCTACCTCATGAATCCTCACTTCTTTCTGCTTTTTTCTCCTGGAGGGAAGTGCTTAGCTTCTTCGTGTGCAGTTTCTATTTCCTGATCCCTGCAGTCAAGGCTGTGTCCCTTCTCCTGTCCCTTTCGCCTCACACCATGGATGTGCCGTGTGCTGCCCTCATTTCTGTTCATTTCTAAATAGTTTGTAATTTCAGTCGACTCCCTCTTTCACCTGAGTTATTTAGAAGAATGTGGAGAAATTTTCAAGTTTGATAGATTGGGGGAGGGGAGCTAATTGTTTTGTAATTGTTCTTTAATTTTATTGCTTTAAGCTCCTATAACATGGTCACTTAAAGATATCTGCTTTTTAGAATCTTTTGATATTTCGTTGTGGCTTAATACACCATCCATTCTGGTGACTGTTTCATTGTGGTTGAGAAGAATGTATCCTCTCCAGCAGTTCCTTACACTGCTCTCCCTCAGGCTGAGGCTGGATCTGGCTTATTTGTGTGAGTGAGCAGATCTGTCTCCTAACTCACTGTATCACTCCCTCTGTTGATTTCTAAGAGAGGAAAGGTAGGTCTCCCTGTGATTCTGGAGGTGCCTGTGTCTTCCTGTTTGTGTGTCTAGTTTTGCTTTATGTTTCAAGACCATGTTGTTGGATGCATAAGTGTTCCTGACTATTATCAACACAGAAAACCCCTTTTTGTCCCATTGACACTCTTTTCTTTATCTCCTTATTTTCAACAAAATCCCTTTATCTTATAGCTATATTTGAACTCGATCTGAGAGCTTCTGTCTTTTTATAGAGTAATTTAATCCGTTTGCAATTATGATTGTTGATACGTTGGTATTTTGGCCTTCCAGTTTATTTTATTTTTAATTTGTTAGGCTTTCTCATTGTTTCTTTTTCTGTTCTCCTAGTGGATGTCTTTCAGCTTTTAAAAATAACCATTTAAGCCTGTCTTTCTGTAAATGCTTAGTGTTGATCAGTTCCTGTGTTGTACACTGCCAGCCCCTCACCCTCACTCCCCAGGTGGAGACTGTCTGTGATCTTAGTTCTATATTCTTCTTTTCCCCCTCAATCAGCCACAATTAGATGTAAATATGCATTCTATTGGTTACTTTATTCACCACTATTTTTTTTTAAATTTTTTGTTTATTGCAGTTAACATTGGTTTATAACATTGTAAAAATTTCAGGTGTACATCATTATAATTCTAAATCTGCATAGATTACATCATGTTCACCACCCAAATACTAATTACAACCCATCACCACACACATGTACTGAATTATCCCTTTCACCCTCCTCCCTCCCCGCTTCCCCTCTGGTAACCACCAATCCAATCTCTGTCTCTATGTGTTTGTTTATTGTTGTTATTATCTACTACTTAATGAAGGAAATCATACGGTATTTGACCTTCTCCCTCTGACTTATTTCACTTTGCATAATACCCTCTATTTATTGTATCCAGTGTTTCCTCTTTTTCATAAATACTTAATGACCTTTTTGGAACTCGAATGACAGTAAAATTTTGAGAGGAATCGAGTTTGAGATACTCCTTAGGTGCTGATGCCAGAGAGCCAGCTCCCAAGCTCTTCAAGTTGCCTCTGTGTGTCTACAGAGTGCGGGATGCTGAGTGGTGTTTACAGCCATGGAACTGAATGAGGTTTCCTGGAGAAACTGTGTGTCTGGAGAAGTGCTGGGGCCTAGCCTAGGGGCAGGCAGTGTTCGTAGAGGTGCAGCTGAAGAGGGTCCAGGAAAGGAGACTGAAAAGACAGAGCATGGGGTCATGGGAGCCAGGAGGGGAAAAGGGTATTGCAGAAAGGAGATCCTCAGCTGAGCTGGATACATCTCTGATCAGAATGGAGAAAAGATGGCTGGACTTGGCCACATGGAGTCACTGGTGACTGCAGTCCCCTTGGAGTGGTGGCAGTGGTGCTGGGTCTAGAGTGGGTGAACGGGGGCTTTAGGGGGTGGTGCTGGAGATAAGGCACTTTGTTTAGGAGATTTAGCCCTGAAAGGGAGTTGGAAAATTGGACAGTAGCCAAAAGGGAACATGGCTTCAAGGGAGAGTTTCATGTGAATGGTGGAGACAAGGGAGCAGGTGTCTGAGCTGTGGGTGGGCCAGGATGGAGAGGAGGAGCTGTGAGGGCCAGGGAGGAGGGTGCTGAGCCCTGGGGAGGTGCAGGGCTGGGTTTTCCCCCCTAGGGAGCGGGCAGAGAGCAAAGGGACAGATGCTGAGCTGGTGGAAAGGCGTACCTGTGCCTCTGCTCCTGTGTTCCCCGGAGTGTGAGGCTGGTCACTGGCTGGGAGTGGAGGGGCGATGCAGCAGGTGTTAGGAGAGCAGCAGTGGGAGCAGTAGGAGGGAGAGAGGACACCCTGGCTTGGTCTACAAGGCTCACCCAGAGCCCCCACTGGGCTCTGTGGTCTCCACCTGTTGGCTCTCTTTGATGTCTTCCTCAAGGTGTCTGCTCTCTTGATGGTTCCCAGTGCTGTTATGAATTCATTCATCAGTCAAGGAATCTTCTGGACATTTTTAGGGATTTTATGTTGAACAGGCTATACACATATTTCTTCAGTCCGTTACCTTTAATCAATCGCTTTACTTTTGGACAGATTCCCTACCACAGAGCTGCGGGGCCAGTGCGCCTGCGGGTTCTAGGGTTTGGGAGGTTTGCCCTCCGGAAAGCCGGTGCTGATGGGCATTCTCACAGGACACGGTGTTCTCTCCCTGAGCCCGCTGTGACTCCAGGTGTCATGTTGTTTTAAACACGGGCCATTTCTAGCAGGGTCCATTGTTGGCATTCCTGTGGACCAGTGAGGATGAACATTTTTCCGGGTTCAGTATCTCCTTGTCGCTTCCCCACCACGCCGCCCCCCACCTTGCTTCCCGAGCTCTGAACCTTCCTGATGTAACCAGGACGTTCACTCTATCCAGTGTGAATCCATATTCTCTCAGTGGACTCAGCGAATACTTGCTTCAAGCATCTGTTTTCTTCTCGTTTCTTCATTGTACATACGATTCTTGAGTTAATCTGGAGTTTTAAAAACGTTTTATTGTGGAAAATCTTGAACATACTCAATTGAGTAGAAAAGTATAATAAGCGCATGTCCCTATCCTCCCGCTTCAACATTTATCAGTATTCTGAGATTCTTGTTTCTTCTATATTTCTACCCAATCCCTACCTTCCATTGATTATTTGTTAATTAATAGAGTGATTTTTAAGGAAAGGTTTACATTGACAGAAAAATGCAGCAGATAGTACAGAGAATTTCTTCCTCCTCCCCACACAGTCGCCCCTGTTATTAACATCTTGCATTACCACTTGTGTTAGCATGGTTCATGCATCACAAGCGGTGAACCAACATCGATACGTTGCTATTATCGAAGTCCATAGTTTACAGTACGGTTCACTGTCTGTACTTGGATTTTGACAAATGCATGATCTCCTGGATTCACCATTACAGTATCCTACGGAATAGTTGGATGGCCCTAAAAATCCCTGTGCTCTGTCTGTTCTTTTCTTCCTTCCCAACCCCAGGCAACCACTCATCGTTATATTGTTTCTATAGTTTTGCCTTGTCTAGAATGGCATATATTTGGAATATGTGGATACTATAGAATAGAGTATGTAGCCTTTTCAGGTTGGCTTCTTTCACGTAGCAATATCTATTTAAGCTTCCTCTATGTCTTTTTGTGGCTTGATAACTCATTTCTTTTCTTTTTTTTTAATATTGACTTAAAATACACATAGCAAAAAATGTACCTTGTAATCAGTTTTTAAGTATAAACTTCAGTGGTATTCAATACATTCACATTGTTGTGCAGCCATCACCACCATCCATCCCCATCACCCTTGTAGATCTGAAACTCTCTACCTATTAAACAATAACTCTCCCTTCACCCCTGCTCCCAGACCTTGGCAGCCACCATTCTGCTTTCTTACTTTATGATTCTGACTCCTCTAAGAACCTCATATAAGTGGAATCATACAGTATTTGTCTTTTTGTGACTTGCTTATTTCACTTAGCACAATGTCCTCGAGTTTGATCCATGTTGTAGCATATTGCAGAATTTGATTCCTTTTTAAGGCTGAATAGTATTCCTTTGTATATATATATACCACATTTTGTTTATCCCTTCATCCGTTGATGGACACTTGGGTTGCTTCCATGTTTTAGCTGTTGTAAATAATGCTGCTTTGAACATGGGTGTCCAGATATCTCTTTGAGACCCTGCTTTTCTTTTGGATATGTACTCAGAAGTGGAATTGCTGGGTCATATGGTCATTCAATGTTTAATTTTTTGAGGAACTTTCATTCTGTTTTCCATAGTGCCTGCACCATTTTACATTTTACATTAATGATGTACAAGGGTTCCGATTTCTCTGCCTCCTCCCAGCACTTGTTGTTTTCTTTTTTTTTTGCATAACGGCTATCTTAATGGCTGGGAGGTGTTATCTTATTGTAATTTTGATTTGCATTTCCCTAATGATTAGTGATATTGAGCATGTTTTCATGTGCTTATTGGCCATGTGTACATCTATTTTGGAGAAACGTCTATTCAAGTCCTTTGCTGATTTTTGAATCGGCTTTTTTGTTGTTGTTGTTTAGGTTTAGGAGTTCTCTTTATATTCTGGATATCAATCTCTTATCAAAAATTTGATTTTCAAATACTTTTCGCCATTCTTTGGGATGCCTTTTTACTCTGTGGATAGTGCCTTTCGATGTACAAATTTTAAAAATGTTCATAAAGTCCCATTTTTGTGTTTTTTCTTTTGCTACCTGTGCTTTTATTGTCATATCCAAGAAATCATTGCCAAGTCCAGTGTCGTAACAGTTTTGTCCAGTGTTTGCTTCTAAGCGTTTTATTGTTTTAGGCCTTACATTTAGGTCATTGATCCATTTTGAGTTAATTTTTGTATATGGTGTTGGCTGAGGGTCCAACTTCACTCTTTTGCAGATTTATATCCAGTCTTCCCAGCACCATTTGTTGAAAAGACTGTCCTTTCTCCATTGAATGGTCTTGGTACCCTTGTCAAAAATCATTTGACCATGTATGTGGGGGTTTATTTCTGGGCTCTCTATTGGTGTATATATCTGTCTTTATGCCAAGACCACACGGTTTTGATTACTGTAGCTTTGCAGTAAGTTTTGAAATGAGGAAGTGCGAGTCTTTCAGTTTTGTTCGTTTTCAGGATTGTTTTGGCTATTCCAGGTCCCTTGTGGTTCCATATGAATTTTAGGATGGGTTTTTCTATTTCTGCAGAAAAATCATTGGGATTTTGATAGGGCTTAAATTGAATCTGCAGATTGCTCTGGGTAATATTGCCACTTTAACAATCTTTCCAATCCACGAGCACACAATGTATTTCCATTTGTGTAAATCTTTAATTTCTTTCTGAAATATTTTGGGGCTTTTATTGTGCAAATCTTTCACCTTCTTGGTTAAGTTAATTCATAAGTATTTTTTTATGCTATCGTAAAGAGTTGTTTTTGTAATTTCCTTTTCAGATAGTTCATAGAGATTGTGTTGTGTATAGAAATGCAACTTATTTTGAGTGTTGACTTTGTATCTTGCTACTTTGCTGAATTCATGTATTAGCTCTAACCTTTTTTGTGGAGTGTTTAGGATTTTCTACATATGAAATCATATCATCTGCAAACAGAGATAATTTTGCTTCTTCCTCTCCAGTTTGGAAGCCTTTTCTTTCCTTTGCTTGCCTAATGGCTCTGGCTGGAACTTCCAGTACTGTGTGGAACAGAAGTGGTGAAAGCGGGCATCTTTCCTAGTTTGTGGTCTTAGAGGAAGGGCTTTCAGTCTTCCAGTATCAAGTATTATATTTGTTGTGGGTGTTTCATGTGACTTTTTTTCATGGTGAGGTAGTTTACTCCTATTCCTCCTTAATCGAGTGTGTTATCACGAGAGGATGTATAATTTTGTCAAGCGGTTTTTTTTGCTTCCTTTTGTTGAAGTGGCATATCACATTGATTGATTTTTGTATGTTGAACAATCCTTGCATTCCAGGAATGAAACCCACTTGGTCAAGGTGTGTAATCCTTTTAATACTCTGCTGAATTAAGTTTGCTAGTATTTTGTCGAGGATTTTTGCATCAATGTTCATAAGGAATATTGGCCTGTAGTTTTCTTTTCTTGCGGTGTTTTTTTTCTGGCTTTGGTCTCAGGGTTATGTTGGCCTCATAGAATGAGTTAGGAAGTGTTTCCTCCTCTTCATGTTTTTGGAAAGGTTGGAGAATAACTGATATTAGGTATGTTTGGTAGAATTCACCAGTGAAGCCATCAGGTCCTGGCCTTTTCTTTGCCAGGAGATTTTTGATTACTGATTCAGTCTCCTTACTAGTTATAGGTTTATTCAGATTTTCTATTCCTTTGTGATTTAGTCTTGGTAGATTTGTGTTTCTAGGAACTTGTCCATTTCATCTAGGTTATCCAATTTTTGGGTGTACGATTGTTCATAGTACTCTTTTATAATCTTTTTTGGTTCTGTAGAATTGGTAGTAATGTCTCCACTTTTATTTCTGTTTTTAGTCATTTGATTCTTCTTTTCTTAGTCCATCTAGCTTAATGTTTGTCAGTGGTTTCATCTTTTCAAAGATGTTTGGCCTATTTTTTAATTGGGTTGTTGATTTTCTTGTTGAGTGTTATGAGTTCTTTGTGTTTTTTGGGTATAAGTCCTTTCTTGCATTAATTCACTACCTATAATAACATCACAGTCCATTTTACCTGTTAAATGTATGATAATGTATGAAATAGAAATGGTAGGAAAAAATTAAACAGGGGTCAGCAACATGGATTTTTCCAAAACTAGGGACCAAAGAAGATGTGTTGCCTGCTGGGCCCAAGGAGGAGCTGGGGAGGATGACGGGTACAGCCTTTTTTTTTTTTGTAAAAATTTTCTCTGAGTCTTTCTTCCTGGCCTGTCTTTTTATTCTCTTAAGAGTGTCTTTAGCAGAACAGAAATTTTAAAGTTTAATTAAGTCCAACTTACCAATTGTTTCCTACATGGATTGACTTTTGGTGTTGTATCTAAAATCTCATTGCCAAATCCAGGGTCATAGAGATTTTACCCTATGTTTTTCTAAGGTGTTTTGTACTTCTGCACTTTATATTAGGTCTGTGGTTGATTTTGAGTCAGTTTTTGTGAAAGATGTAAGGTCTGTGTCTAGATTCCTTTTTGTTGTTGTTGTTGTATAGTCATCCAGTTGTTCCAGCACCGTTTGTTGAATGGACTATTCTTTCTCTATTGTATTGCCTTTGCTCCTTTGTCAAAAATTAGTTTCCTTATTTGTGTGGGTCTATTTCTGGACTCTCTGTTGTTTTCCATTGATCTATGTATTTATTCTTTTGTCAATACCAAGCTGTATTGATTATTGTAGCTTTTTAGTAAGTCTAACTAGGATACTGTGGGTTCTCCATCTTTGTTCTTTTCCATGAATATTATGGTGACTGTTCTGGGTCTTTTTCCTCTCCATACAAACTTTAGAATCAGTTTGTGGACATGCGCAAAATGACTTACTGTGATTGTGGTTGGTATTGTGTTGAACCTATAGATCAAGTTGGGAAGAATTGACATCTTAACAATATTAAGTCTTACAGTCCATGAACATGGAGTATTTCCATCCATTTATTTAGACCTTTTATTTCTTTCATCAGAGTTTTATCGTTTTTTTCATCAAAATCGTTTATATATTTTGTTATAGTTATTAATATATTTAATATTTTACAGTAAATAAATATTATTTAAATATTTCTCTCTTTTTTTGGTGCAAGTTTGAATGTTATTGTGTCTTTAATTTCAAATTCCAATTGTTTATTTCTGGTATATAGGAAAACAATTGATATTTGTATGTTAACCTTGTATCCTGCAACTTTGCTGTAATTGCTTATTAATTCCATGAGGTTGTTTGTGGATTCTCTGGGATTTTCTGCATAGAAAGTCACATCATCTGCAAACCAAGACAGTTTTTCTTCCTCTTTCAATCTTATAATTTTTTCCCTTTTTTTCCTCTTCTTGCATCAACTAGGACTTCCAGTACAGTGTTTGATATGAGTGGTGAGAGGGGCATCCTTGCATCCTAGTTCCTGCTCTCAGGAGGAAAACTTTGAGTTTCTCACCATTAAGTATGATGTTAGCTGTAGGGTTTTTTAAATAGATGTTCTTTATCAAGTTGAGGATGTTCCCCTTTATTCCTAGTTTTTGAAAGTTGTTATCATGAATGGGTGTTAGATTTTGTCAAATATGTTTTCTGCATCTATTGATATGATCATGTGATGTTTCTTCTTTAGTCTGTTGGTGCGATGGATTACATTAATTGATTTTAGAGTACTGAATCAGCCTTGCATACCTGTGATAAACCCACTTGGTCATGGTATATAATTCTTTTTTTACATTGTTGGATTCAATTTGCTAATGCTTGTTGAGGATTTTTGCATCTATGTTCATGAGAGATATTTGTCTGTAGTCTTCCTTTCTTGTAATGTCTTTGTCTGGCTTTGGTCTTAGGGTAATGATGGCCTCATAGCATTAATTAGGAAGTATTCCCCCTGCTTCTACCTTGTAAAAGAGACTGTAGAGAATAGGTAAACTCTCTTCCTTAAATGTTTGGTAGAATTCACCAATAAACACACCTAGTCATGGTACTTTCTGTTTTGGAAGGTTATTAATTATTGATTCAATTTCTTTAATAGATATAAGCCTATTCATATTATCTGTTTCTTCTTGTGTGAATTTTGATAGTCTGTGTCTTTTAATGAATTTGTCCATTTCACCTAAGTTATCCGATTTGTGGGAATAGAGTCCTTCATAGTATCCCTTTATTAACATTTTAATGCTGATGGGATTAGTAGTGACGACTCTTTTTTACATATGGTATTGGTAATTTGTGTCTTGTCTCTTTATTTTTTCTTAGTTAACTGGCTAGGATTTATCAGTGTTATTGAACTTTTCCAAAAAAGCAACGTTTGGTTTTGTTGATTTTCTTTATTGTTTTCCTATTTTCAATTTCATTGGTTTCTGCACTGCTTTTTTTTTCTTTTCTTCTGCTTGCCTTCAACTTAATCACTCTTCTTTTTCTACTTTCCTAAGGTGAAAACTTAGAATTTTAATTTTAGATATTTCTTCTTTTCTGGTATATGCATTCAGTGCTGTAAATTTCCCTCTAAACCTTGCCTTTCCTGCATCCCACAAGTTTTGACGAGTTGTATTTTTCATTTCCATTTACTTCAAATATTTTCTTTATTTCTCTTGATGCTTCCTCCTCTTCCCACTTGATATTTAGAAGTGTCTTTAATCTACAAGTATTTGAGGATTTTCCAGTTGTCTTGCTGTTACTGATTTCTAGTTTAATTCCATTGTGTTCTAAGAGCATATTTTGTACGGTCTCTATTTTGTTAAATTTGTTAAGATATGTTTTATGGCTCAGCATGTGATCTATCTTGGTGAATGTTCCATGTGAGCTTGAGAAGAATGTGTGTTCTGCTGTTGTTGGATGAAGTAGTTGTTAGTCGAGCTTCTTCAGAGAAACAGAACCAATAGGATGTATACATATACATATATAAGAGGATACTATTATAGATATGGCCCCCCAGAATTATGGATTGCAAGCTGGAGAATGAGGAAAGCTGGTGGAGTAATTCAGTCACTGTCCAAAGGCCTGAGACTTGGCAGGGGGTGGTGGGGTCAGGGGATAGGGGCGATGGTGTAAGTTCCCGTCTGTATCTGAAGGCCCAAGGACCAGGAACATTGATGTGCCAGAACAGAAGACAGATGTTCCAACTCAAACAGAGAGCAAATTTGCCCTTCCTTCATCTTTTTGTTCCATTCAGTCCTTCAATGCCCACCCACTTAGGGGAGGGCATCTGCTTTACTCAGTTCAGCAATTCCAATGCTGATCTCTTCTGGAAACACCCTCACAGACACACCCAGAAATGATGTTTTTCCAGGAATCTGGGCATCCTCGTAGCCCAGTCAAGTTGACGCAGAATATTGACCATCAGAGTAGTCTATAGATATAAGTTATATCAGTTGATTGATGGTGCTGAGTTCAACGATGCCCTTACTGGTTTTCTGCCTGCTAGATCTGTTCATTACTAATAGAGTGATGCTGAAGTCTCCAGCTATGATAGTGGATTTGGCTATTCCTCCTTGCAGTTCTATCAGTTTTTATCTCATGTATTTTGGTGCTCTGTTGGTAGGTACATAGATATTAAGGATTATTATGTCCTGGATAATTGACACCTTTGGTAGTATGTAATACCCCTCTTTATCCCTGATGATTTTTCTTGTCCTAATGTCTGCTTTGTCTGAAATAATATAGCTATTCCAGGTTTCTTTCAATTTGTGTTAGCAGGATATATCTTTCTCTATCCCTTTACTTTTAATTTGTGTCTTTATATTGCACGTGGCTTTCTTATAGACCACATATAGTTTTCTTTTCCGTACTCTGATAGTCTCCATCTTTTAATTGGTGTACTTAGAGGATTCATGTTTAAACTGATTATTGCTACAGTTGAATTAATATCTATCATGGTTGTAACTGCTTTCTATTTGCTTTTTTGGTTCCTCTTCTTTTCTCCTTCTCTGATTTAAACTGAGTGTTTAATTTTATTTCACTTTGTCTCCTTTCTTAGAATATCATTTATAGTTCTTTCTAAAACTTTTTAGTGGCTCTCCTCGAGTTTGCACTATACCGTCACAACTAATCTAAGTCCACTTTCAAATAACACTACACTGCTTCACAGATAGTGCAAGTCCTATATAAGAGAGTATTCCCAATTCCTCCCCTGCCTTCCTTATAAAATTGCTGTCATTCATTTCACTTATACATATGCTGTGATCTCATCATTATTGTTGTAAATTTGAACAAATATTTATCTGTTAGGTCAATTAAGAATAAGAAAAAGAAAATATTTTATTTACCTTCAATTATTGCTTTTGTGATGCTCTTCTTTATCTCACTTCGGGTTTCTGACCTATATCATTTTTCTTCTCTCTGAAGAACTTCTAGTATTTCACATAGAGAATGTCTACTGGCAATGAATTCTCTCAGGTTATGTATGAAAAAGTCTTCATTTGTTCTTTACCTTTGAAGGATAGTTGCACTGGAGATGGAATTCTCCTCTTTTCTTGCATGTCTTCTAATGAGAAGGGCACTGTAATTTTCCTTCTTATGCTGAAGGTAAGGCTTCTTTTCCTCTGGGTTCTTTCAAGATTTTCTTTGTCTTTGGTTTTCTGCAGTTTGAGTACGATATGCCTAAATGCAGATTTTTTTGTATTGATTGTATTTGGTGTTCTCTGAGCTTCCTGGATCTGTGATTTGGCATCTATCCTTAATTTGGAAAAATGTCAGCTATTATTACTTCACATATCTTTTCTTCTCCTTTCTCTCTTTCTTTTCCATCTGTTATTTCCATTATGCATATGTATCAGTTTTGTAATTGCCAACAATTCTCTGATACTCTGTTCTCCCCCCAACCCATTCTTTGTTTCTGCATTTCAGTTTGGGAAGTTTCTACTGTTGTATCTTCAAATTCACTGCTTCTTTCCTCAGCCTTGTCCATCAAAAGCATTCTTCATTTCTCTTACAGTTTCTTCCCCGCCCCGCAAAGCCCCAGTAGATAGTTGTGTGTCATAGTTGCACATCCTTCTTGTTGCTGTAGGTGGGACGCGGCCTCAGCATGGCCGGAGAAGCAGTGTGTCGGTGCGCGCCCAGGATCAGAACCCGGGCCGCCAGGAGCAGAGCGTGCGCACTTAACCGCTAAGCCACTGGGCCGGCCCTCCTTACAGTGTTTCTGATTTGTGGGGTTTACTTTCGATTCTTTCTTACTGTTACCTCTCTTCTTACATTGCTCATCGGTTCTTGCACGTTGTCCATTTTTTCCGTTATACTCCTTAGCATATTAATCACAGTAACTTTAAACTCTAAGACTGATAATTCCAAAATCTCTGCCATATCTGAGCAGGGTTCTCATGCTTGCTCTGTCTCTTCAGACTGTGTTCTTTCTTGCCTTTGTGCATGCCTTGTAACTTTTTTTAAAGGTGGACATGATGTATCAGATAGTAGAAGCTGACGTAAATATGCCTTTAGCTTGAGGTATCGTGTTAACCTGGCCACCTAGCATTTTGACTGTGTCTAACCTCTACTGTAGCTGTAGCTGTAGATGCCAGGGGCTTCAAATTTCTCTAATGTCCTTATTTTTTGTCTCTTCTTTTGTCTTTGGGTTTCCCTATGAAATGTTTTTATAGGGCCTGTACCTTTGGGCTTTTCTGCTTTGATTAGTGGATCATAACATATTAGAAACTATCAATCTGAAAAAACAACCTCACTCTTGGCTCACTGGAATAGTGGTAAAAACTACCAGGGCATCAGTAAGAACTATCCTGTTTTATGGCTGCTGTGAGATTTATTCCTTCAGGAAAACAGGTAGCACTAAAACTGGAGTTAGGTAGAGGTTCAGAGTTTATATAGCACAAGTGTATATGGAAGAGCTCTGTTTCGTCACATGGGCTGGACTTAGCTTTCAGAAGTGTACTCTATGTGAAGAGTAGTACAGACACACCAAGTTTTGTCTATAGTCACATCCCTCACTTAACCATGGAGTTTGCATCTCTTTGCAGCAGGAAGTGGAGAAGCTGCCAGTTTTGGAGCCTGTGCCTTTGTCTTCGCAACCCCTGGGTGCACTGAGTGTGTGAGCCAGGTATGCAGAATAAAGATGCCTTACCTGGGACTCCTGTTAGTATCGTCATAATTTTTATTCTGTCTTTCTCACTCTTATTTTTAGTTCTGATACTCCCAAATTAGTTCTGGCTGATTGTATTTTACTTCTACCGAGGGTGATCTTTTATTTCCCTTACCTCTTTCTTTAGGAGAAATTTTAGTTTTTAGAGTATTTGGAAGATACTATATATTTCAATAAATATTTGCCCATATATAAAGTCCACCAGCTACCATTGCTTAAATTGTTACTTCTGCCATAATTTTTCTTTAGTTTCATTTATAGGTCCTACATGCCCTTTGCTGCTTCTTACTTTGTTCCTAGGAGTTACCCAGTAGAATTAAACTAATTGGCAATTTTTATTCCTATTGAAACACTAGAAAAAAATGTCTGTGGCGTGTGGAAATTGTAATGAACTTGGTCATTCTAACCATTTTTACAAGACTGTCCTAGCCTAGGTCTAGAGAAGGAACTCTAGGTTTATGTACCTTTCATCTGGTTTCCCCTCCTTCCATCTTATCTTCTTACCTTTTTTTGAAAAGTGTAATTACTGTCTTCACTAGGCACATTTAAAGTGCTCAATAGCCGTGTGTGTCTAGTGGCTACTGTATTAGCACAGTAGCCTTAGCTACTGTGGTGGAAATTAGCACATTTCCATCATCACAGAAAATTCTGTGGGGCAATGCTGTTCTAGGAAATGAAGTAAGAGAAGAAAGTCTGTATATACAGTATGAAAGATGAGATTAAATGATCTATCTCTTTTTGCTAATGTATGTTTATCTATGTAGAAGACCCAAGAGACTTTAGTAACAACTATAATTAATAAGAGAATTTGGATTCAAGATAAATACACAACAATAAATAATTTTATTTATTATAGCTGTATACACCTAGAAAGGGAAATGAGATAAACTTTATATTTGCAATAGCAGAAAAGAGAACTCATAAACCAGACAAGGAAATATACATACTGCATGATTTCGTTTGTTTGTGGAATCAGAAAAAGTCAAACTCATTAAAGCAGAGTAGAATGGTGGTTCCCTGGGTCTAGGGGGGGTGGGAGGGAAATGCAGAGATGTTGGTCAAAGGGTACAAAGGTTCATTGATGTAGGATGAACTCGTTCTGGAGATCTAATGCCCAGCATGGTGACACAGTTTGTAATACTGAATTGTGTACTTGAAATTTGCTAAGAGAGTTAATCTTAAGTGTTCTCACCACAAAAAAATCATAACTATGTGAGGTGATGGATATGTTAATTAGCTTCATTGTGGTAATAACTTCACAATGTGTATGTATATCAAAACATCACATTGTACACGTGTATATTGTGTGTATATATATACACACAATATTTTTTGTCAAGTATACCTCAGTAAAGCTGGAACAACAACATTTTTTTAAAAATAATTTATAGAATACTTTGAATAAATCTAACCAGAAAGACACAAGACCTATATGAAGAAAACTATAAAACCTCATTATAAATATTTTGTAAGTAACAACTTCATGAGCTCAAGAAAAGGAACCTGCAGTGTTCTAGAATGGGGAGACTTAATATCATAAAAATATCAGTTCTCCCAGAATTAATATATAAATGTAATGCAATTCCCGTTAGAATCCCAGTGAGATTTTTTAGGGGGAATTGGATAAAATGAGTAGCCAAGAAAAGTCTGAAAAATAAGAACACTGATGAATACATTGCCTTGCCTAGGTATGAGGAAATGCTATTGAGCCAGTATGATCAAATTGACATAATAGTAATCTAAGTTTAGACAGCTAGATCAGTGTAACGGAGTAGCAAATCCAGACTGAGATCCTAGGATGTGTGAAAAGTTCATGTATGACCAAGGCAGTAGTTCAGTTCAGTGGGAAGAGGGTACACTATTTAATCATTGATCCTGGCACAATGGACTATCCATTTGGAAGAAAATAAAAATGGATTCTTACACAATTTTGAAAACTAAATTCCAGCTGGCTTAACACTAAAATAAAAATAAAAGGGTAAACATGGAAAGTCTGGTGGACGGTGGGTACAGTGCAGGGGTAGAGGAAATCTTTCTAATAAAGACTGCATACCCAGAAGCTCTATAAAGGAAGAGAGAGACTTACTCAACTATATAAACATTAAAAGTATATTTTTGGATAGAGAAGAAGAAATCAGTTTATTCTGATATTTCCAATTCAACATTAAGATTATAGAATTTGTACTCAACTTTAGTTTTGTGTTTGTATCTCTTTTGACTTTTGCTGAAATCTCAGTTGCTAATAACGTTAACATAATTATTTACTTTATTCTACCATGAATATCTTATAGTTTTAAAATAACAATTCCAGTATTATTACTAACAAATATGATTATTGAATGTAATTTAAAATTTCTTTGTGTTTCTTCTTGTCTTTGGGGTATATCCTGCCCGTTTAGTGAAATTACTGTGCTTTAAAGAATAGTTCTCTGTGTCGCTCTGCCAAAAACTGCTATATATTTGAGTCATTTGTTGCATTTATTTTGTTTTCAAGTTTTAGGGACTTTTGGGTGTAATTTTTATAATTATGAAAAAAAGGTACGTGATTCCCAAGTGAAAATGATAAAAGACACCTTCGGAGAAGTCTAGCTTTCCATCCTGACCCCCAGCAGCCTGTTCCTTCTTCTTAGAGGTAGCCATTTTTATTAGCTCTTATTTTCTACTTCCATTGTTTATTTTTGAATACCTAAACAAAAGGTTATATCTGGCCTTATTTCCCCTTTTCTTTAAAAAAGGACATACTATAATACCGTTCTGTACCTTGTCTTTTCACGTAGTGGTGTATACTGGCGATCACTCCACAGCAATATATAGAAACCTTTCTCAGTTCTTTTGACAGCTGCATGGTATTCCATTGTTCCAATGTACCATATTTTATCCAGGGAATCTCCTATGATGGACATTTGGGTAGTTAAAGACTGGCAAAAGTTTATTGCTGGTGGGTGTGTGTGAAAAAAGTAATGAAAAATGATAGAAAATATATATTTTGGTCTCTGCTGCCAGTTCGTGGCACAGAGCTCCTAAAACCCTTGTAGTTTCATAAACGATAAAAGTACCAGTAGCATCTTTGTTCTAGTATTTGGCCTTTGACCCTGGTTCCTGACACAGAGCTCCTAAATCCCTTGTAAATTGCTGGATGATAGGAGTATCATTTGTTCTAACAAGGTGACTCTTAATGGGCTCCTGAATAACTTCAGGGTAGGAGCTCATCTCCAGAAATACCAAGCCGTGATTAGAAGTTTGGAACTTTCAGCCCTGCCCCCAACCTCCAGGAAGGGGAAAGGGGCTGGAAGTGGAATTAATAATCCATCATGCCTACGTGATGAAGCCTCCGTAAAAATCCCAACAGGGAGTTGGCCTCGTGGCGTAGTAGTTAAGTTCTACATACTCCGCTTCAGCAGCCTGGGTTTGTGGGTTCAGATCCCAGTGCAGACCTACACCACTCATCAGCCATGCTGTGGCAGTGACCCACCTATAAAATAGAAGAAGATTGGCAAGAGATGTTAGCTCAGGGCGAATCTTCCTCAGGGAAAAAAAAAAATTCCCAGTAGTACAGGGTTTGGAGAGAGCTTCTGGGTTGGTGAACACATTCACATATCGGGGGGTGGTGCAGCCCAGCTCCACGGGTCACAAGCTCCTGTGCTCAGGACCCTTCCTGACCTCACCTTGTATATCTCTTCATCTGGCTGTTCGTTCATATCCTTTATTATGTCCTTTATAATAAACCAGTACATATAAAGTGTTCCCTGAGTTCTGTGAGCCATTCTAGCAAATTGTCAAGCCCAAGGAGCAGGGCATGGGTACCCTGATGTATAGCTGGTCAGTCAGAAGTGGGACTGTCAACTGATGTCTGAAGTGGGGGCGGGCATGTGGGACTGAGCCCTTAGCTTGTGATATCTGATTCTAACTCCGGTAGTGAGGTTAGAACTGAGTTGAATTGTAGGACACCCAGCTGGTGTCGGAGAATTGCTGGATGTGTGGAAAACCCACACACCTGGTGTCAGAAGTACTGTGTGGTAGTAGTGTGAGAGGAAAGGAGAAACACAGGAGGAAGAGTGTGTTTTCCCATACAGGTATTCTTCCACATTGATGGTAGAAATGTTTAGTATTATAGCCGTGGTATGCAATCCGGCAATATCTATTGAAAATGTTAAAGATGTATATAGTATCATCCCATTTTTCAAAACAATCAATTATAAAAAAAGAACATGTTTACTTATCTATCTCTATCTATCTATCTATCTAGGCTTATCTAACTAGGGAGAAAATAAAAAGAAACATATTAGGTTGTTAATAGGTGTGACGGGGGTATGATTGGAGAAGGGTTGGGGTAGCCAAGAAAAAAGACCAAGGAAAAAAAGGCTGTGGTTAATAAATAAAGCACGTATATATTCACATTGATGCATTTAGATAAAATTGTGTGAATATACATGAAAATATTTTTAAAATTATTTAGCAAATACAGTGGGGGAAAGATCCCATTTAATATGGCAGTGTAAAATTTTAGATTGCCTAGGAGTTAAATGGATGTATGAAGAGAACTTTGAATCTTTAATGAGAAACATAAAAGAAGACTTGAAAGAGGTGTTCCATATTGCAAGGGGCAGGCTCAATATTGCAAAAATGTCTGTTCTCAGATTATTTGTAATTGTATTGCAATTCCAATAGGATTTTCATGTTGGAATTTGGTAAAATATTCTGAATTTCATGGAAAAGAAACAGCGCATTTTGGGGGAGCGCAGTGAGGGGTACTTGCTCTACTCGGTGTTAAGATGTCTGTAGGGCAACAGTAAGTAGGACAGCATGGCAGTGGCGCAAGGCCAGGCCATGGGTGGCTGACCAACTGTCCCAGTTTACCCGGGATTGAGGGTGCCCAGGACACGGGGCTTTCAGTGCTAAAACTGAGACAGTCCTGAGCAAACTGGGATGACTGGTTGTCCCAGCAGCGGAAAAGAATAGGTGGCCCAGAAACAAACCTTCATGGGTAATAGAGAATCACCAATCAAGGGGAAAAGGAATGATTTTGTAAGAGATGGTGTCAGAGAAATGGCAACTATTCAGAAAAGAGTAAATGAGACCCCCACCTTATGCCATAGTCCAAAATAAATTTCATATGGGTTGGTGAATTAGGTATAAATATGAAAAGTGAAAACATGAAACAGTAAGAAGTTACATAGGTAAACATTTTAGTCATTGTGATGTAGGGAAGAACTAAGTATAAATACAGCAGAAGATATCACTGAGGAAAATACTGATATATTTAAATATAGAATTTAAGTTTTATATACATCAGAAAACAACACATAAATGAGAAATGGAAATTATAAATTGGAGGAAAAGACTTGCGAAAATATACGATAGGCAAAAACAGCCGCAGCCAAAGGAGCCCAAGGAGACGTGGCGACTAAATGTGCTGTGGAATCCCGGATGGGACCCTGGAACAGATAAAGGACACTAGGTAAAAAAATAAGGAAATCTGAAGAAAGCGTGGACTTTAGCTAACCATAGCCTATCAATATTGATTCATTAATGCGCCAGCCCTCATGGCCTAGTGGTTCAAGTTGGGCGCTCCCAGCTTCAGCAGCCCAGGGTCGCCTCCCAGTCGTGGAACCACACCACCCATTTGTCAGTTGCCGTGCTTTGGCAGTGGCTCACATAGAAGAACTAGAATGACTTAGAACTAGAATATGCAAGTGTGTACTAGGCTTCGGGGGAGGAAAATAAAGAGGAAGATTGACAACAGATGTTAGCTCAGGGTGAACCTTTCCCTGCAAAAAGAAAAAAAAAAAGTGGTTCATTAATACTGGCAAATGTACCATCCTAATGTAAGGTGTTAACAGTAGGGGAAACTGGGTGTGGGGTATATGAATGCTCTCTGTACTGTCTTCACAACTTTTCTGTAACTCCAAAGCTATTCTAAAATTAAAAGTTTATTAATATACATGATAAAACTGGCTAATATCTATACTATATAACTATATATATAAAACAATAGATAACATATATTGTATTGTATATTATATATAGTAGATTACTATGTTAATATATATATTATATATAACATATATGCACATATATAATATGTATAACAACATAATATATAGCTATATAACATAGAAACAAATTAGAAAAATGAACATATCTAAAGAAACATGGGCAAAGCATATAAATAGGTGGTTAATACATGGAAAGAAAAATCAACCTTACTCTCATAAACTGCCAGCATGTTTGCAAATGCTTTTAATGATTCTGGAAAGCAGTTTGCCAACATAGATTAACAGCCTTAAGTTGTTTATACTTGTTGACTTAGTAAGTCCATTTCAGTGTAATTACCCTGAAGGGATTACCTGAAGTACACACAATGTCTGATGGGCAAAGATGTTCTTCGCTGGGTTATGTGTAATAGGAAATAAGAGGAAATGTGCAACATCTGGGGACTATTGTGGTCAGCTATATGATCTGTACACACTCTGAAGCCATTCAAATGTATCGAAGAAGAGTGTAGCATCAAGAGCATTCATTTTGGAGACAGATCTGAATTCAAGTGGAAACACCACCATTGGCTATGTGATTTGGGGCAAATCACTTTACAGTCTTTCTAAGCCCCACCTCTCTCATCTCTAAAATAAGGGCAATAACAGACATAATCCATAGGGGTTTTGTGAGAATTAAATGAGATTATTCATGTCTTGAGCACAGTGCCTGGCAGATAGCTTAGTAAATAGCAACTCACAATTACTCTAGGACGTAGCTTTTTACAGATGAGAAAATGGGAGCAGAGAGAGGACAAGTCATTTACCCAAGGTCACACGATCTTAAGTGGTGAGCTGGGCTTCAAACACAGAATGTTTGACTTCAAATCCCATGTTCATAACCACAGTACCCAATTGTAAGCTGTTATTTATGCACTTCTGCTGCTGCTTAATGACATGGGACAATGCTTATGCAAAAAGGTGAGTAAAAGAAGTAGAATACAAAATTATCTGTATTGTATTCTGATTTTTCCTTGAAATTTTCGTATATGTACATAAACATGCATAGATACAAGACTGGAAGAAATTAGGCCCATATATTAAAATGATTGTCTTTTGAGTAAAGTGTTTAGATCAGTCCTGGGTCATAGAAAATGCGAAGTATGATCATTATGATCATGTGTTTTGATGTTCTGATGATTCACCTAAATGGTCTAAGTGTGAATGTCGTCGTATTTATCCTGCCCAGGACTCATATTTCTGAATCTGAGAATTCTCACCTTTAATTCATCACTCTGGAACATTCTCAGCCATTACTTCTTTGAGTGTTACTTTTTTCCCCATTAGTTCTCTATGTCTACCTCTCTTTCACATTTTTATTTCCTTATCTCTCTGTGCTGTATTCTGTATATCTAGATTCCATTGTACCACTTTTCTCTTTAGCTGTGCTCAATCTGTGATTTAATCTGTCCATTGAGTTTTTAATTTTAAAACTCTCTTTTTTTCATTTCTAGAATACTCTTTCAAAACTACTTGGTCTTTTTTATTTAAAAAATAGTGTCTTGTTCTTTTCTCCTGTTTCCAATTATGCCTTTAATCATTTTAAACATAGGTATTTTAGACTATGTATTAGATGATTCTGTTATCTGAAGATTTGGGGTTTAATCCTGCTGTTGTGTTGTGACAGTGGCTATGGTGGTTGTCTCTTTGTGTGTTTTGTGATTTTTCGTTGTTAGTCGTGTTCAGTGCGGCTTTACCTGAGGGCGTCCTGTGGAGGCTTTGTCCCTCTAGAGCTGTTTTATGTTGCTTCTGCCAGGTAGTTCGAGCGATACCGACAGCTAGGAACCACTTCATGCTAATGTTTTGACCTGGAAGATTCCTGGACCTTGCCGGAGATAAACATTTTGCATCCCAAACCCATGTGAAAGCAGGCTTGAGGTTACCAGTCCTCATAGGGAGACCTTTCTTTCTGCCTTCCCCGATCCCAAGTTGTCTCCCTTTGCTAGTGAATGGCTTTTTGTCCAGGTCACCCTTATTGAAGGTGTAGTCCTTTGCAGGTTCCAGCTTTGTACGGGTGTCTCAATTCCAACCCCCTGCCTTACTTAGGTCCAAGGCTCTGTCTCCTGCCTCTACATGGCCATCAAAACCTAAGCCCTTCACTCAGTGACATAACCAAGCCACCTGCATCCCACTCTCAGAGCAGCTAAAATTCCCCTCCCGCTAAATGCTCTGGTTGTCAGTTTCCGCTTTGTGTTTGGACCCCTAGTGATTTCTTTCCCTTCCTCGGGAACTCAGCTGTCCGTTTAAAAGGCTGTCATATGTTATTCCTTATTTCTAAGTAACGTGCACTGTGGGAGGACTTTCAGGTGATTTTGGCCGCCATATTACTGGAAATGGCCCTCAAAGAATATTATTATTATTATTTTATGTGTGAGGAAGATCAGCCCAGAGCGGACATCCAATGCCAATCCTCCTCTTGTTTTTTTGCTGAGGAAGATTGGCCCTGAGCTAAGATCCATGCCCACCTTCCTCTACTTTATATGGGACGCTGCCACAGCATGGCTTGACAAGCAGTGCGTTGGTCCACGCCTGAGATGCAAACATGGGGGAATCCCAGGCTGCCGAAGCAGAGGGCATGAACTTAACTGCTATGCCACCGGGCTGGCCCCTCAAAGATTATTTTTAAAAGGAAAATAATCTTAGGTGTCAGACAATGTTGGCTTACACATTATTTTCTTACTGGAAGGCCATCCTTGTTTCTTTCATAGAAGAATGGAGGTGGATTTTTTTCCTGCCCTATTTCTTCATCTTTAAATTCTTTTGGCTTGGCTAAAAAAGAAAACAGAACTGTCAGCCTTCCATTACCTGAGCTCTGCTGCGTCTTTTATTTTATTTTTTATCCTAATCTTGGCACATTTGGCAGGATACCAGATTTCTTGCCAGTTTCTTGCAAAGGACTCTAGTGAGGGTGAGGAGAAGGATACATCTCACATATGTGCTTATATATATACTATGAATGGGTCATTTTTAGTAAGAGGAAATTGACCGGATTAATGATTCTCAAGTCTTTTGGTGAGCTCTGCTAGAAAAGTAAAAGCTGCTTGGCATGTTTCTTAGAAAGGAGATCATAATTTATTTCCTTTCATACGTTTCAGAAACAATCGCATAAGATAATTCGGACACAGAACAGGTTCTAAAAGGGTGAATCTTGGGTGGTTGGTCGTCCTCATGTTTTCCTCTTCTCTTCTTTAGTCATCAAACGCTAGCCTTGTCTACCTTGGAATTACATTCTGCGTTACACATCAGTCAGATCTCTACTTGCGTTTTGTCCTTTTCAGTCCTCAGCACTGGCATGAGTGCAGTCTTCCTAAAGGACATAACTTCAAATTCTTTAGAGCGTCCCCATGACCTTCAAAATAAAATCCAGACTCCCTAGCACAGCATCACTCGATAGTCCATGTCTACCTTGTGACTCTCATCTCCAGAGATTCTCCAGTATCTACCTTGCGTTGAAGTTGCACCAGATTACTAGCACTTCCTCCAAAGTCTACATAGTCTTATGACAAGCTTCTGTTTTTTTTTTTTTTATTTGTGAGGAAGATCAGCCCTGAGCTAACATCCGTGCTAATCCTGCTCTTTTTGCTGAGGAAGACCAGCTCTGAGCTAACAGCTATTGCCAATCCTCCCTTTTTTTTTCCCCAAAGCCACAGTAGATAGTTGTATATCATAGTTGCACATCTTTCTAGTTGCTGTATGTGGGACGCAGCCTCAGCATGGCCGGAGAAGTGGTGCGTTGGTGCGCGCCTGGGATCCCAACCCGGGCCTCCGGTAGTGGAGCGTGCGTACTTAAGCGCTAAGCCACCGGGCCGGCCCGACAAGCTTCTGGTTTTAATGTGAGTGTTATTGATGAATTTGCTTCCATTAAAGCCAGGAAAGTAAAATTTAATAAATTCTGGTTTTGATGTAAATAAAATATTTAAATTTAATGCTATGAGTTTTAATATATTTAGTTTTCAATTATTCATCATTTTATCAACTGCTTTCATGTTCTGGAAAAAATTAACCATTCAAGAATACATAAAAATGTGTATTGGAGGCTCACATTTTTCTTTTTGCCTCCGGCTCCCTTATGGCTCTGTATGGCACTGTTGTTGATCCTGTCTTTAAAATTTTGTTATTTTGTTCATCGTGGATTTTTTGCGTTAATTTTTATGTTTAAAATATTGCATTGAAATATTAATTTATCTTGATTATGGAGTCTTTTGAACCCCATCAGTTTGGCACATGAGGCGAGTACCTTATTCACCCCACCCTGACCCCAGCCCTGCTTGAGGTCTTTAGTTACGTAAATTATCCATTTGAGGCTAGTGGGTATCTGAAAGTATTGTAGTTGAAATATAGGGCTTTTATTCCTGGAAGTGGTTTCCATCACACCTCTCCATTTTGTAGTAGCGTTCAGAATTCTGAAGTGGGGAGAATTTTTTGTTATTTTAATATTTTAAAAATATTTTTAAAATCTGTAATACATTCACCTGATTCAAAATTCAAAAGGCATCGAGAAAAGATGTATAGTAAAAACTTTCCCTTCCGCCCCTACCCTCTAACCACCCAGTCCCTCTTCCCAGCGGCAACAGTTGTTAACAATATCCTTGAAGAGATAATTTATGCTTATTCAAGCAAATGTGTGCACATATTTTAATCCCCGCTTTTTGCGCAAATGGTATCGTAATTTGTCTTGAATCTTGCTGTTATAACTTAACAATATGTATTGGAGCTCATTCCATATCAGTATATAAAGATGTTCCTCATTCTTTTTTTTTTTATTGATGTTTTATTAGTTTTTAACATTGTGAAATTTTGGGTTGTACGTTTTTGTTTGTCCATCACTATATATATATACATATATATATATATATATATATATATATATGTCTCCCTTCACCCCTTGTCCCCCACCTCCCATTGCCCTTGGTAACCACAATACTATTTTCTCTGTCCATGTGTTGGTTTATATTCCACATATGAGTGTGATCATACAGTGTTTTTATTTCTCTTTCTGGCTTATTTCGCTTAACAGAATAGCCTCCAGGCCCATCCATGTTGTTACAAATGGGACAGTTTTGTCTTTTTTATGGCTGAGTAGTATTCCATTGTATATATATACCACATTTTCTTGATCCAGTCGTCAGTCGAGGGACACTTAGGTTGCTTCCACTTCTTGGCTATAGTGAATAATGCTGCAATGAACATAGGGGTGCATAAACCTCTTTGGATTGTTGATATCAGGTTCGTTGGATAGATTCCCAGTAGTGGGATAGCTAGATCATAGGGCATCTCTATTTTTAATTCTGTGAGGAATCTCCATACTGTTTTTCATAGAGGCTGCACCAGTTTGCATTCCCACTAGCTCTGTATGAGGGTTCCTGTTTCTCCACATCCTCTCCAACATTTGTTGTTTTTTGTCTTGGTGATTATAGCCATTGTAACGAGCGTGAGGTGATATCTTAGGGTTGTTTTGATTTGCATTTCCCTGATGATTAATGATGTTGAACATCTTTTCATGTGCTTATTGGCCATCTGTATATCTTCTTTGGAGAAGTGTCTGTTCATTTCCTCTGCCCATTTTTTGATCAGGTTGTTTGTTGTTTTGTTGTTCAGTTGTGTGAGTTCTTTATATATTAGGGAAATCAACCCCTTGTCAGATGTATGTTTTGCAAATATTCTCTCCCAGCTGGTGGGTTGTCTGTTCATCTTGATTCTGGTTTCGTTTGTCTTGTAGAAGCTCTTTAATCTGATAAAGTCCCACTTGTTTATTTTTTCTTTAGTTTCCCTAGTCTGGGTAGGCATGTCATCCGAAAAGATTCCTTTATGACCAGTGTCAAATAGTGTGTTGCCTATGTTTTCTTCTATGAGTTTTATAGTTTCAGGTCTCACCTTCAGGTCTTTGATCCATTTTGAGTTAATTTTTGTGAATGGCGATAGCAGATGGTCCACTTTCATTCTTTTGCAAGTGGCTGTCCAGTTTTCCCAACACCATTTATTGAAGAGACTTTCCTTTCTCCATTGTATGTTCTTAGCTCCTTTGTCGAAAATTAGCTGTCCGTATATGTGTGGTTTTATTTTTGGGCTTTCAATTCTGTTCCATTGATCTGTGTGTCTGTTTTTGTATCAGTACCATGTTGTTGTGATTACTATTGCTTTGTAGTATGTTTTGAAGTCAGGGATTGTGATGCCTCCTGTTTTGTTCTTTTTTCTTAGGATTGCTTTAGCTATTCGGGGTCTTTTGTTGCCCCACATGAATTTTAGTATTCTCTTTTCTATTTCCGTGAAGAATGTCATTGGGATTCTGATTGGGATTGCATTGAATCTGTAGATTGCTTTAGGTAATATAGACATTTTAACTATGTTTATTCTTCCAATCCACGTGCATGGGATATCTTTCCATTTCTTTGTGTCATCATGGATTTCTTTCAATAATGTCTTGTAGGTCTCATTGTATATGTCTTTCACCTCCTTGGTAAGATTTATTCCTGGGTATTTTATTCTTTTTGATGCAATTGTAAATGGTATTATCTTTTTGAGCTCTCTTTGTGTTAGTTCGTTAGTAGCATACAGAAATGCAACTGATTTTTGTAGATTGATTTTGTACCCTGCCACTTTGCTATAGTTGTTGATTATTTCTAATAGTTTTCCAACAGATTCTTTTGGGTTTTCTATATATAAAATCATGTCATCTGCAAATAGTGAGAGTCTCACTTCTTCGTTACCTATTTGGATTCCTTTTATTCCTTTTTCTTGCCTAATTGCTCTGGCCAAAACCTCCAGTACTATGTTGAACCTCATTCTTTTTATAGCTGCTTAATGTAAGTATCTCATAGGCACATTATTTAACCAATATCTTATTGAGAGACACTTAAGTTGTTTCCAGTCCCTTTCTATGAGAAACAGTGCTGCAGTGAATAACCTTGTTTATATGTCATTTTGCACAGGTGAGTATATCTGTAGGGTGAATGCCTAGAAGTCAGATTTCTGGAATGGAAGGTTTTTACATTTGCAGTTTGATAGATATTGCTAAACTGCTGTCCATGGAGGTGATAGCAGTTTACACTCCCACCAGGAATAGAAGTGGGTCCCTGTTTCCTTACATGCACACACAATAGAATGTGGTCAGGCTTTTGCTTTGCCAGTCTAATAGGTGAGAGATTAGGGTGTTAATCGCAGTGTGGGGTTTTAAATTTCTCTTCGATAGAAACACCTTTTAACATGTTCAAGAGCCAATTGTATTTCCATCTCCTTGAACTGTCTCTTTATATCCTTAAAATTCCGTAACCTCTGCAATTTCCCCATATTTATTCTTTGTGTTGTCTTCTGTCTATTTCCCTACAGTGATTCAAAGCAGAACCCTTAACATGCTAAGGGCCCACGTGCTTGTCTTGAATAGGGAGAATGGAGTAAATTAAGAATAATAGTTCATTGGATGGGAAGAAGAATCCCAACATGTTAGCAACTTTAAGAAAAGAAAGCAGCCCCGGGACCTGCCTGCGGGTAGGAAAAAGAAGAAAGTGCTTGAAAACTGGGGATCAGCACTTTCCCCCTGCGGGTATCTCCTGGCACATAGTGGTAGTGAAGGATAGCTGCTTAGAACAAGAACCAGGCAGTGGTCATCACGGCTCCTTGGTGGTGACAAGGTACCTCTAGCTGTATCATGAGTGCATTAGATGTTTAATTTGAATGTCCCTGGTGGAGGACACAGTCATGTCATGCAGCAAAGGGCCTGAGCCTGAAGGAGTGGGCTAAAGGTCTGAATCCCAGTGTAGCACATGCTGCTGAGTCCCTGACTCCCCAGGCCTTCCTTCTTTTTCCTTCTTGTCTTTCTACTCCTTCCTTCTTTCCCTATCAAAGTACAGTGTTCAACGTCAAATGATATTTTATCTTTTTTCTGGTGGCTTGTTTCTAAATTTTCAGTTAAAAGTCGGTAACACGCTGCATGTGTGAGTAATCTTTTAAGTATTTCTGACTGTGGGGGTGTGCTTATGTTCCTTAAATTGGAAGGTGGCAATAAACAGTTCCCTGGGTTACCCAGGCCCTGGAGCTCTGGACTTGGGTTGGCCATTTGTGTCACTTCCTCTCTGTAGCCCGTTCAACATGAGCAGTTCTGTCACTATCCTCTCTTCCTAGTCACTTGTGCTGCCCTTTGAATCCAAAGGCGTCCTCTCGTTGGCACGTGACTCTACACCCGGCCTCCTTTCCTAGCATCTGGTTTACTCCCTTTCGGCTTCCTTCCAGACTTCTCTCTCCCAGCTCCCCCACATCCTCCTGTGTCCCCTCCTGTCCATCCCCACTTCCATGATCTGAATTCAGTCCTCCACAGTCTTCTGCCTGAACTAGTGAAGTACCTGAATGACTGTTGTCTGCTTAATCCAACTGCCGTATCGCTGCTAAGGCGATGTTTCTAAGTGCACATGGGAGGGTGAGGGGAGGACTTTATTTGAAGCAACTCTGTATTGTTTGCAAGTTTTAAAACATGCATGTAGTGCTTTTATCATTCAAAAGTACAAATATTATATTACTATAATGTTTAAAATCCTTCAATAACTTTCCATTGATTGCAGGATGAAACTGCAAACTCTTAATATTATATGCTCCATTAGCTCTGCCACTTCATCAGTTTGTCAGCTTCATGAAGTGGCTTCTTGCTCTTCTCTTGTTCTCCCAGACAGTGACTCTGCCAGGGTTCTCAGAGATGCTCTGTTCTGATTAATCACAATAAGTAATAGCTCCCATGAAAGCATCTACAGAGTGCCCAGTGCTTTCCATGGGATCTCATTTTTCAACCCTGTAAGGTAGGCATAACCATCTCAGTTTTTCAATAGAGAAACTGAGGATCAGAGAGATTAAGTGACTTCTCTAAGGTCACACAGGTATTGTCAGAGTCAGGATTTGAACCCAGTTCTGCCTAACTCTAAAACTTATGCTCTTCCCACTATACCATGCTCTCTAGAATGGAGTGTTCCAGTCATTCTGGTCCTGCCTTTTAGAGAAGCATTACTTCCTATCTGTAAATACCTTAGGCAGTTTACTGTAGTAGTTCAGACCATGAGCTCAAACTGCTCGGGTTCAAATTCTGTCCCTAAGACCTGATAGTTGTGTAACCTTGAATAAGTTAATTTCTCTGAGCCTCAGCCTCTCCATCTGTAAAATGGTGTGGTAATAATAGTTCCTCTCTCCTAGACTTGTAATTTGTAAAAAGATGATCCATATAAAATACTTAGAACAACGTGTGGCAAATAATATACATACCCTCAATAAAGCATAGCTGTTATCATCACTATATTGCAGACTCATCTCAGAATTCTCTTGACCCTTTTCTTCATCTAGAGTTCCTGATCGGTCCATCTGAATCCTGGTTTGCTATATCCTAATTGTCCCTTCTGTGTATTCCTGTGCAACAGAAAGTACCATAATTATATTGTATAGGCTTTGCCTTTCTGAGAGTGAGTTTTGCAAGATATAGCTTTAGATACACAACACGAATTTTATTTGTTCATATGTTAAATGGCTGATTGCTCAGATGCTGCTCACTTGTTAAGGAGTTACAGATTGTAATGATTTAATTGTCAAATTGCTGTAGCATTTTTAATAAAAGTACTAACAGTAGGAATTCAATTCTTTTATTGCAGGGTTCATCTTTTTGGCCCTGTGTGTAGTGATCAGTCCCACTTGCTTGTCTTCATAGTGGGAACTCAAGGTGCCACAGTAACCTCCTGGTGTCTATTCTCATCTGCTCTTCTGTTTCTCACTTTCTGTGTCAGGTATCAAGTTTGGGCATTGACTTGAAGCAGCTGGTTTAGGGAAGCCAATCACAAAACCAGCCGTGGGCTGGATCCCCTGGATTTGTCTGTGACTTGTGTGAGCTTGAGTCAAGTGAGCGATCTGCACAAGGCCTTGGACGTTCTCAGTCCCTCTGCTGTCATTCCCGTGTCATCTTTCATTCTCCCTACTGCTGTCATGACCTGCTCTGCTCTTCTTTTCAAGGAAAGGCAGCATATGGCCCTCTACAACTTGAGTGGTGCCACCTGTGGTTTCCTTTCCATAGTTCTTGGATGTTTTTCCTCCATACCTTTTGAGATGTCCCTTTTGGTCCATACCTGTTGCCCTGTGACTTGAGATCAATAAATCTAAACAATACCCTTACTCCTCCATGGAATGAAAATGAAAGTTGACAAATTTTTCCCCATCTCTTCTTTCGAGTCCAGGAGATGCCAACAAAAGTGAGGCTTGAAGAGCGTATGAAGAGTCTTAAGGGAAGCACTATTTGGGTGGTCTTTGGAGTAAAATCTCCCTGGGCCAAAATTTTTTATGTTACAGTATTGATATGAGGGAAAATAGACTTAAAAAAAAAGGACCATCAATTGCGTTCGATGTAAAGGCTGTTTTACATGGGGTTTATTGACTCGTTATGTTTTTTTAATTCAAACTCCTTATAGAGATTTGTTCTTTTTAATAAATAAACATGAAGTTCTTGGTTGATTTCCTTGTGTCTGTTATCCCTAGTATTCATTCATGAATTCATGGGCAGGGACCTTAGGAACAGTCTATTTTTTTTTAAGATTTATTTATTTATTTATTTATTTGTTTGTTTGTTTGTTTGTTTTCCCCCCAAAGCCCCAGTAGATAGTTGTATGTCATAGGTGCACGTTCTTCCAATTGCTGTATGTGGGATGCGGCCTCAGCATGGCCGGAGAAGCAGTGCGTTGGTGCGCACCCAGGATCTGAACCCGGGCCGACAGCAGCGGAGCACGCGCACTTAACCACTAAGAAATGGGGCCAGCCCAGAATCAGTCTTTTTTGTAATTTCCTTTTCAGATTGTTCATTATTTGTGTGTAGAAATGCCATTGATTTTTGTGTGCTGTCTGTATCCTGCTACTTTGCTGAATTCATTTATTAGATCAATTGGTTCTTTGTGATGTCTTGAGAATTTTCTTTATATAAGATTAGCAATATAATTTTACTTTTTCCTTTCCAATTTGTATGCCTTTCATTTCTTTTTCTTTCTTAATTGCTCTGGTTAGAACTTCCAGTACTATGTTGAATAGAAGTAGTGAGATCGCACATCCTTGCCTTATTCCTGATCTTAGAGGAAAAGCTTTCAGTCTTTCATGATTAGGTATTATGTTCACTGTGGGTTTTTTGTATATGGCTTTTATTATGTGGAGGTCAATTCCTTCTATTTATATTTTTTGAATGTTTTTATCATGAAAGAGTGTTATATTTTGTCAAATGCTTTTTCTGCATCAATTGAGATGATAATATGTTTTTTTCCCTTCGTTTTTTTGATGTGGTCTATTACATTGATTGAATTTGTATGTTGAACCATCCTTGCATTCCAGGAACAAATCCGTCTTGGTATGTTGTATGCTCCTTTTAACATGCTGGTGAATTTTGTTTGCTAGTATTTTGTTGAGGATTTTGCAACTATGTTTATCGGGGATAATGGTCTGTAATTTTATTTTCTCTTAGTATCCCTGTCTGGTGTTGGTATCAGGGTAATGCTGGCCTCATAAAATGAGTTTGGAAGTATTCTCTCTTTTCAATTTTTGGAAGAGTGTAAGAAGGCTTGTTGTTGATACTTCTTTCTGTGTTTAGTAGAATTCAGCAGTAAAGTTATCTAGACCTGAGTTTTCATTTGTTGGGAGATTTTTTTTTTTCAGATTTGTTGAGTAATTAGTGACATAAAACATATATGTTTAAGGTGTACAAGATGATGATTTGATACATGTATCTATTATGAAATGATTACCACAATAAGGTGAGTTAGCACCTCCATTCCCTCACATAATTAACTTTTCTTTTCTAGTGATAACTTTTAAGATTTACTGTCTTAACTGTGTTAATTATGGTCACTATGCTGCACATTAGATCCCCAGAACTTATTCATTTTATAGCTGAAAGTTTGTATACTTTGACCCAAATCTCCTCATGTCCCCCATCCTTGAGACCCTAGCAAACACCATTCTCCTCTCTATTTCATTGATTTCAGCTTTTTTAGATTATGCATATGAGTGATTATACTATTTGTCTTTCTCTATCTGACTGACTTCACTTAGCATAATGCCCTCAACGTCTGTCCGTGTTGTTGCAAAATGCAGGATTTCATTCTCTTTTATGGCTGAATAATATTCCATTCTACATATATATATGTGTGTATATATACACACACACACAGACATCTACATATATATATATATATATATATATATATATACACACACACACATATATATGTGTATATATATCACATTTTCTTTACCTATTTATCCATTGGTGTCCAGTTGGATTGTTTCCATGTCCTGGCTTTGTGAATAAGGCTGAAATGAACATGGGGGTGCAGATATCTCTTCAAGTTGGTGATTTCAATTCCTTTGGATATACACTGATAGGTGGAATTGTTTGATCGTACAGTAGTTCTATTTTTATTTCTTTGAGAAAATTCCATACTTTTTTGATGGTGGCTGTACCACTTTACATTCATACCAACAGTGCACAGGGTTCCCTTTTCTACACAGCCTTGCCAACACTTTTTTTCTGTTGTCTTTTTGATGATAACCAATTTGGTAGGAGTGAAGTGCTATCTCATTGTAGTTTTGATTGCATTTCCCTGATGACTAGTGATTAGGGGCACATTTTCATGTACCTGTTGGCCATTTTTACGTTGTCTTTGGAAAAATAACTATTCAAGTCCTTTGACCATTTTTAAATCATATTTTTGGTTTCTTTACTATTGAGCTGTAAGAATTCCTTATATATTGTGGTTATTAACCCCTTTATTCTTCTGATTGTTTCTTTTGCCGTGCAGAAGCTTTATGGATTGATGGAGTCCCACTTGTTGAGTTTTGCTTTGGTTGCTTGCACTTTTGGTGTTCTAGCCAAAGAAATCATTGCCACGACCAATTTTAGGGGACTTTCCTCTAGTTTTCTTCTAGTACTTTTACAGTTTTGGGTCTTACATTTAACTCTGATTGCTTTTGAGATAATTTTTTAGAGTGGTGTAAAATAGGGGTCCAATCATTTCTGCATGTGGTTACCCAGTTGTCCCACCACCAATTATTGTAGAGACTTTCCTTTCTCCATTGAGTCTTCTTAGCTCACTTGTCAACTGTTTGCTGAGTGTATGTGTGTGGTTTTATTTATGGGCTCTTGATTCTGTTCTGTTCGCCTGCGTGTTTATTTTTATGCCTGTACCATACCATTTTTATTACCATAACTTTGTAATAAAGTTTGAAATCAGGAATTGTGATGTCTCCAGCTTCGTATTGCTTTCTCAGCATTGCTTTGCTTATTGGAGGTCTTTTGTGGATCCATATGAATGTTAGGCTTATTTTTCCTATTTCTGTGAATAATGTACTGGGAATTTTAATAGGCATTGCATTGAATCTTGAGATGGATTTGGGTAGCATTGGTAGTAATTTTAACAATATTAATTCCTCTGATCCATGAACCTAGGGTATCTTTCCATTTCTTTGTGCCTTTCAATTTCTTTCATCAGTGTCTTGTAGTTCTCAGTGTATAGATCTTTCACCTTCTTGGTTAAATTTATTCCTAAGTATTTTATTGTTTTTGATGCTATTGTAGATAGGATTGTTTTCTTCGTAACTTTTTAGATAGTTATTATTAGTGTACAGAAATGCGACTGATTCTGTACGTTGATTTTGTATCCTGCAACTTTACTAAATTCATTTATTAGTTCTAAGAGTTTTGGGGGGAAGTCTTTAGTGTTTTCTCCGTATAAGATCATATCATCTGCAAACAGAGGCCATTTTATTTCTTCCTTTCCGGTTTGGATGCATTTTCTTTCTTTTTCTTGCCAAATTTCTCTGGTTAAGACTTCCTGTCCTGTGTTGAAGAGTAGTGTTGAGAGTGGGCACCCTTGTCTTGTTCTTGATCTTGGCAAGAAAGCTTTCAACCTTTCACCACTCAATATGCTGTTAGCTGTGTGTTTTATTACGTTAAGGTATGTTCCTTTTATAATCAACTTTTGAGTTTTTATCATGAAGGCTGTTGAATTGTGTCAAAGGCTTTCCTGCATCTATTGAGATAATTTTATGATTTTTATCTTTCATTCTATTAATGTGGTATATGACATTCATTGATTTGCATATGTTGAACTTGATCATGGTGTATGATCCTTTCTTGAGTTTAGATAGTTGCATTATAATGTGTCTTGGGTCATTTGAGTTTGAAATGTTGGGGTGACATATTAGCTTCATGAACTTGGATGTCTAAATCTCTCCCCAGATTTGGGAAGTGGTCAGCCATTATTTTTTTGAAGATAAACTTTCTTTTCCTGTCTCCCTCTCTTTTTGTTCCGGTACACCAATAATGCATAGCTAATTTTTGTTATGGTATCCCATAATTTACATCAGTTTTTTTCACCCCATTCATTCTTTTTTTCTTTTTGCTCCTCTGACTGGATGATTTCAAATATCATGTTTTCTACTTCCACTACTTATATCTTCTGCTTTGTTGAATCTGATTTTCAAGGTCTTTATTGAATTGTTCAATGCAGTGATTGTGTCCTTTAACTGTAGAATTGCTGTTTGCTTTTCCTTAATGATTTCTGTTTCTCTGGTGAACTTCTCATTTGTTCTTGTACTATTTTCCTAATTTCATTTAGTTGGCATCTGAATTCAATAGTTCACTGAATTTTTAAAGAGGATTATTCTGAATAATCAGAATATTCTTCATCAGATGGTTCCTATATCCCCATTTCTTGGTCAGACATTGGAGATTTATAATTTTCCTTTGGTGGTGTTATGTGTCTTTGATTATTCATGATCTTTGTGGCCTTGCATTGGTGTCTGCAAATTAGAGGAAGTAGCCACCTCTTCCGGGCTTTACACACTGGCTTTAGCAAACAAAACCCTTCACAGTCAGCCATTCTCAGGAGTCTGTGTGAGCCATCTGGCGGTGTCCAGGGGCAGGCTTGCTGCTGGAGTCCTTGGGCAGCCCGGTGCTGGGGTGAATGGAAAGCTTCGGTCCATGTGATTCTGTCTGGACCTGGGCACAGCTGGGATCCTGAGTTCACGAGTACCACCACTGGAGCCTGCGTTTGCAGGTGGCGATTGAGAACCTGGGGCCACAGGAGTCATCCAGGGCCATGAGAGTTGGCTGGTCCTGGGGTTAGCTGGGAGTGTTTATTCACAGGAGTCTGGCAGAGCCAGGTGTCACGAGAGATAGCTTGTTCTGGGGTGGGCCAGAAGTCTGGGATCTTGGGAGCGTGCTGGGAGCCTGGGGCCACAGGAGCAGCCTGGGGTAGCAGGAGCCAGCAGGTGCTGGGTCAAGATGGAAGCCTGGGTTCCTGGGAACCTGCCGGTGCCTGGTGCCATGGGAGCTGCCTGGGGCCACCTGAGTCACCAAGCATCTGGGTGAGTTAGGGGCCTGGTTTTGTAGGAGCTTGCCAGGCGCCTGTTTCTGGGGGAGCTTCCTGTGGCTGCTGGAACTGGCAGATGCCATGGTAAGATATGGGCCTGAGTTCCCAGTAGCCCACAGGAAGCCTGGTGCTGTGGCATCTGCCTGGGGTTGCTGGAGCCACTAAGTGCTGGAGTGAGCTGGGGTCCTGGGTTTGTCGGAACCCACTGGGAGCCCTGCCATGGAAGGTACCTGTGTCTGAGTTTGCTGCCTTGGGCCATGCGAATAGGCAGGCACCGAGTGAGCCAGAGTCTGGATTCAGCCGAGCCCACCAGGAGCCTGGTGCCAGGGACAAAACTTGGGGTGACAGGCACCACCTCGGCCTGCTGAATATGGTGGGCACTAGGCTGAGATGGGGGACTGGGTTCCCAGGAGCCTGCTGAGTGCCTGGTGCCAAGGACGCTGCTTGGGGCCACTAGAGCTGGCATGCTCCAGGGCGAGCCAGGGCCTGGGTTTGCAGGAGGACTCAGGGAGCCACCTAGGTCTATAGGAGTCAGCCTAGTGCTGGGGCAGGCTCACTCTGGGTCTGTGATGAAGTCGGACACTCACTTTACTCTCCTTCCTGTTGGGAGGTTTTTGATTACCGATTCAGTCTCCTTATTTCTTATTGGTCTGTTCAAGTTTTCTGTTTCTTTATGGGTTAGACGTGGTAGGTTGTTTCTAGGAATTGATTCATTTTGTCTTCGTTATCCAATTTGTTAGTGTACAAGAGTTCAGAATTGCCTCTTATGATCTTTTTTGTTTGTTTTTGGTGAGGAAGATTAGCCCTGGGCTAACATCTGTCCCATCTTCCTGTACTTTATACGAGACGCCGCCACAGCACAGCTTGACAAGCGGTGCGTCGGTCCGCACCCGAGATCCGAACCTGTGGCCAGTGCTGCAGCGGAGTGCGAGAACTTAACCCCTACGCCACTGGGCTGGCTCTGTCCCTTATGATCGTTTTGTTTCTGAAGCATCAGTCGTAATGCCTCCTCTTTCTTTTCTGATTTACTTTATTGGATTCTTCTCTCTCTCTTTTTTTAGATATTCTGTCTACTAAGGGTTTGTCAATTTTCTCTTTCCAAAACATTAACTCATTTTTATTCATCTCTTAATTGTCTTTCTGTACTCTATTTCCTTTTTTTCTGTTCTCATTTTTGTGACTTCCAACTTTCTGCTAACTTTGGGTCTAGTTTTTTGTTTTTCTAGTTCTGTGTGTTGTCAGTTAGGTTGTTTATTTGACATCTTTCTTCTTAACAATGTACAAATTAATCCCTGTAAACTTCCCTCTTAGTATTTTTTTATTTATTTTTTGTCAGGAAGATCAGCCCTGAGCTAACATCCATGCCAATACTACTCTTTTTGCTGAGGACGATTGGCCCTGGGTGAACATCCGTGCCCATCTTCCTCCACTTTATATGGGACCCCGCCACAGCATGGCCTGACAGGCGGTGCATCAGTGCGCACCCGAGATCCAAACCCGGGCCGCCAGCAGTGGAGTGCGCATACTTAACCGCTGCGCCACGGGGCCACGCCCCTCTTAGTATTATTTTTGCTGCATCTCGTAAGTTGTGGTGTGTTTTTAATTTTCGTGTTTGTTTTGAGCTATTTCTAATTTCCCTTTTGATTTCTTCTTGGATCTAATGTCTTTTTAAGAGGTTGTTCTTTAATTTCCACCTATTATGAATGATGCAGTTTTCCTTCTGTTATTGATTTCTCGTTTCATGCCATTGTGTTCAGAATAGATACTTAGTATGATTTCATTCTTCTTAATTTTGTTAAGATTTGTTTTGTGACCTCACATGTGATCTCTTCCAGAAAATCTTCTGTGTACTCTTGAGAAGAATGTGTATTCTGCTACTGTTCACTTAGTATTTAATGTTGTTTATGTCTGCTGTTTCCTTATTTTCTGTCTGGGTGTTCTATTCATTGTTGAAAGTGAAGTATTGAATGCTCCTACTATTTGCAACTTGTTATCTGATCTGGATCTAGGATTCAGAATATATAAATATCTCTTAGAACTCAATAATAAAAGACAAATACATCAAGTAAAATAGGCAAACAATTGGAATAGACATTTCTCCAGAAGGTTTGCCAATGGCCAATAAGCACCAGAGAGATGCTCAATATCCTGAATTATTAGGGAAATGGAAATTCAAACCACAGTTTGATAGTCTTTTACACTCACTATGAACGCTGTATTCAACATAATGGAAAATAACAAGTGTTGGTAAAGATGTGGAGAAAGGGGAGCCCTCATTCATTCCTGGTAGAAATGTAAAACGATGCAGCACTATAGAAAATAGCCTTGCATTTCTTAAAGTCTTCAACCTAGAATGACCGTTGACCAGGATAGTCTGATGTGAGGTATCTCCCAAAGAACATTGAAAACATATGTTCAAAGAAAAACTTGTCCCTGGACATTCAAAGCAGCATTATTCACAATAGTCCAAAAATGGAATAAACCCAAATTTATACGAAGTTACCAATACATAAAGCAAACATGGCATACAAATACTGTGGGATATTATACAGCCATAAAAAGGAAGAAAATACTGCTGCATGGTAGGCCGTGGATGATCCTTAAAAATGTGTGCTAATTGAAGCCATACACAAAGCCACAGATTATATGATTCCATTTGAATGAAATGTCCCAAATAGGCAAATCCTCAGGGAGAGAAGACAGATGAGGTGTTTTCATGCACTTAGTTTCGGGGAAAATGCAGAATGAATGAGTATGGGTTTCTTTTGAGAGTATTAAAAATGTTCTGGAATTAGATAGTGGTGATAGCCACACAACATTATCATTGTACTAGAAGTCACTGAATAATATACTTTAAAGTAGCTAAAATGGTGTATTTTATGTTAAGCAGATTTTCTTCGATAAAAATGTGAAATTAGGGTAATTAATGGAGCTGTTAGGGGTAAGGCACATTGTAGGCCAGATAGTAAACACCTGACTGGGGCTATAGTAACATATCCTATAATCATACAAGCAACAATCTGACAACCAGTCCATAGCCATGGTCCCCAACTTGAAGAGACCAGCCATGAACATAGGTCAGTGTTGTTGGGAGCCCTGGGAATCTGTTCAAAGATCTGGGTAAAATTACGCAGTATTCTTACCTCTTGGGCCACCTGGTGTAGGTAGATTTGAACCTGAGGGTTGATGTACCTGCAGCAAGTGGACCCTGGAAGGGCACAGACCCCTCCTTCCTTGGCCAGTATAGTCTGGGGCCAGGCAGTTTCCTAAAACCATTTGGCAAGAGACTTAGGAGACTGTTGCACAAGGAATAGGATAGAGTCTTTTGTAGTTGTTGTCTGTGTTGGGTTATGGTTATCAGTACTTGTTGGTGGCCTCGATTACCCGATTTTCTGTGGCTATGGCCAAGCACCTGTGCCTAGTCCAGTCAAGCCTAGTAGAACGGAAGTGACCAGTACTAAAGGAATGACAGTGTCTCTTTGTTTTGGTGGTAGGGCAGGAATCTCAGGGGACTTGTGGCCTGAGGGGTACGCCACTACATGCAGGTCGAGAGAGACAATGATGGATTGCAGAACATAGCCTGGGAAAGCTGACCAGAGGGTTGTGGAAGAGAGTGGTGTACCAGGTGAGAGCCTTGTGATGTGGGCCCACAGGAAACCGACAAGTGGGTGTTCCTGCTGTAAAATGTTCCTTGGGGCTCTTGGTGGTAAAACCTGTAACCTGTGCCCATTCCCCGGCTCCCTGTGCTCTGTGATTCCAGGTGGTACAAGCAAAGGGTGTGTGGACCAAGAGCCGTTTGTGCCTGGGCACGGAATCACCACGGGGCCTTGAAGGCTACGCCACAATGACTCCTCAAAAAACAGTTGGGGCCAAAAACGGGTGGAGCAATTTGAAGGGAAGTTTGGGGCAAGGCTGTTGTTAGATGGAGCTGGCTAAGACTGAGTCTGTCAGCAGGGTGAGCACTTACGCTGGGGTACAGGTGATTGGAGGCCATGTGACAGGCCCAGCAAGTTCTGACTCCCTGTACAGGGGCAGCCCTCTCATCCCATTGGACGTAAACGCTGGTGGTGTTTATGAAGCGTCTTGCTGCCTTGTGGGAAGTACAGGGGACGTGTGGTGGAAGAAGTCACGATAGTGTCTGGGTGGTTGTGGTGCGGGATTACCGTGTTGAGGGGGAAGGACTGGAGGCAGGTGCCGTGGGTGTGTGACAAGCAATGGTCAGTGAAGGGACACCCGAGGTGTAACTGGGGACAGCAGGGACCAGCAGAAGTCATGTGTTAGAACCAAGATAACAGGCCCAGAATGGAGCCGCTTAGGCTGAGCCCCATGTCAACAAACCAGGACTTGACTTCATTACATTCCTGGCTCTCCCATAAGTGGAATCTTAATCAGTCAGTCAGGAATCGCCTGATCGGCACTAGGTAGGTATTGTGCCAGATAGACCCCTGCTGTCCCCCAAAGGAAATAACCTTGCAGTAGCCAACCTGCTTTGTGCCTAGTATGACTTCCTTGTATTTGCTCCCTTCTGCCTGTAAAAGTCTTTCATTTTGCACAGCTCCTTGGACATCCCTTCTATCTGCTAAATTGGATGCTGCCCGATTCATGAATTGTTGAATAAAGCCAATAAGGTATTGAAGATTTTCAGTTGTATTTTGTTTGTTAACAGTTTGGTGGCAGCAGTGGGATTTGAATGAGACTTCTGATGGCTTCGGGGATGAGAAATACTACGATCGGTACCCGCAAAACCTTTGAATTCTCTGTCTTTTTCACTGTTTCCGAGAGCTGTGGGTAAGTTCCTCTTGTATCTGAGATCCGGTCTCTTTGCATTGAGCTCCTGGTCTAACCTGCTTTCCAGTCCAGGGTGAATGGTCAGTCTACTTTAACATGATGCTCTAATAGAGCATCTGTCTCCGGCCGTGCTTAGTCCACAGTGGCAGTGAAAGTCTTAGCAGGAAGCTTGAACTAGCAGATGGTTCCACTGGGAACCTGAGTCTCTAGCCCTTGGTTAGTCCACAGTCACAAATTTGTTGGAGTCTGCTGGGTCTGCCTGCAGTCCTGACTTCTTAGGGTCTGCTGGTTCAGTCCGTACTTCTTGCCAATGGACAGGAGTGGAAGAAGTGTGTGCTACATCCACACTCAGTCTTTGAAAACTTCTCACATGAGTTTTACATGCATTTTTCTCTCTGTTGACTGGATGCAGGTGTCGATGAGTTCTAAGGCAATGGTGAAGGCACAGTATGGAGGAATTCTGGGATCCCGCATGACTGCATGGAAGAGCGCTGTCACCTCAACCTGAACAACCACCCCGCACTACTAGAAATGAGAGGCATCCCGTGATCATGGATTGGAGGACTCCTTGCTGTTAAGATGTCGACGTTATCGAAAGAGATCAACAAGTTCACTACAGTCCTTATCCAAATCCCGATGATATTTTGTACCAAAATAGAAAAAAGCCCATCCTAAAATTCATGTGGAATCTCAGGCAAGCCCAGATATCTCAACAGTTTCAAAAGGAAGTACTAAGTTGGAGGACTCATTCTTCCTGATTTAAAACTTACTACAAATCTACAATATCCAAACAGCGTTGTAATGGCGTAAAGACAAACATATAGACCAAGGGAACAGAAGAGAGAGCCCAGAAATAAGGTTGCCAGGATTATTCTATGGGGAAATGACAGTTTTTTCAGCAAGTGGTGGTGAACGCAGTGGACATATATGTGCAAAAGAATGAACTTGGACTCTTCCCTAAGGCCACATATAAAGCTTAATTCCTAATGGATTAAAGACCTGAATGTAAGAGCTGAAACTGTCATACTCTTAGAGGAAAACATAGGAGAAAACTTTACACAATAGGATTTGGCAATGATTTCGTGGATATGACACCCAAGGCACAGACAATAAAATAAAACATAAACATACTGGACTTCATGAATATTAAAAGCTTTTGTGCCTCGAAGACATTATCAACAGAGTGAAAACACAGCCCACAGGATGGGAGACGATATTTGCAACCCGTGTATCTGAGAAGTTCTTAATATCCGGAAGAGATAGTGAACTCCTAAACTCAAGAACAGAAAACAACCCAAATCAAAAATGAGCAAAGTAATTTATGCAGATGGTCAACAAGCATATGACAAGATGCTGAACATCACTAATCATTAGGGAAATGCAAATCAAAAACACAGTGAGATTACACCTCCCTTCTGTTAAGATGGCTACTATATAAAAAAAATAGGTGAAGAAAAGAAAAGAACAAGTGTTGGCAAAGATGTGGAGAAATTGGACCCCTTGTGCACTGTGGTGGGAATGTAAAATGGTATAGTTGCTGTGGAAATCAGTATGGCAGTTCCTTAAAAATATTAAAAATAGAATTACCATATGACCCAGCAATTCGTCTTCTGGATATATATGCAAAAGAATTGACAGTATGGTCTGAAAGACATATTTGAACACCCATGTTCAAATTGTTCGTAATAGCTAAAACATGGAAGTAACCCAAGTATCTGTCCAGGGATGAATGGATAAACAAAATGACGTATATACATACGGTAGCATATTATTCATCCTTGGAAGGGGAGGTAATTCTGAGATATGATATAACATGGATGAACCTTCAGGATATTATGCTCAATGAAATAAGCCAATCCCCAAAATACAAACCCTGTGTGATTCCACTTATATGAGGTACCTGAAATGGCCAGATTCAGAGAGACAGAAAGCAGAATGGTGTTGGCCAGAGGTTGGGAGGAGAGGAATGGGGAGTTATTGATGAATGGGCATAGAGTTTCTGTGCTGCAAGATGAAAAGAGTTCTGAAGAAGGATTGTGGTGATGGTTGCACAGCAATATTATTGTAGGTAATCCACTGAAAATGAACTTAATGAACTTAATGACATGTACACATAACAATGGTTAAGATGGTAAATCTTTTGTTATGCGTATTTTACCTCAATAAAAATATTTGACTAAAAAAGTGCAAATACAAAGAAATGAGCAGAGGACAACTTAGACTTGTCATTTGTACTTTTCCATTTTGACCCTGGTATTTTATCTCATTTCTTTTACCTGAGACAACTTTGATTGTTGTCTCAAAGACTAAATGTTTTCCTTCTGTGCCTAATAGAACCTTGAAATCAGAATTATAGAATACACTAAAAAATTTTAGTTGCAATATATTTTTCAGAGAAAACATAAGAAAACATTTTAAATTTAAATTTAAATGTTTTTATATTAGGTTCAGGTCTGCAACGTAATGATTTTTTTGTATCTATTGGGACATGATCACTACAAGAAGTCTAGTTAACATCTATCATCATTAAGATTTATATTGTTTTCCTTGTGATGAGAACCTCTATGATTTACTCTATTAGCAACTTTCAAATATGCAATACAGTATTATTAATTCCTTGATTGATTTCTTTAGAATGTAGCACAGGAAAACAATTCTAGTGTATCCGTTTGATTTTTAATTCTCTGATACTATTTTTTCTCAGAATCAATTATTTTTTATGCAAATGGACAGATTTTTCTTAATCCCCATCATAATGTACTGACTACAGATTCTGCTATTCTGAGTTTTGTTTAGGTCTCATTATTTCTACCAAGTCAACTTTCCTGAATCTTATTATTCATATCAAAATGTGTTCAGATGTATTTCTTCTTCTATCACTATTTAGTCACTGATAAATTTTACCACGTGCCATTTTAACCATTATCAGTTTTCTTTAGTGTGGATTCTTTTAACTAGTAATATTCACCGTGAAGGTTCTAAGTCTCCTTGGAGTAGAAATGGAGGGGCCGGGTCAAGGCGCTGTACTTGTTGGATTTGCAGGATTCAGAATTGACTCTGCTCTTGAAAAACATGCTATTTGCCTAAAAGGCTCTGCATCCTCAGACCCGCCCCACTCCATTTACGAAATAGGAGGATTTGCTCAGATCTACGTAGAAGGTACAGGCAGATGAAAGCCACGCAGTGCTTCCGATCATCCTGCTGGGAACAGAGGCAGGCACCCCATTCATATTTACCGATTTGGAAGCAAGACTTTTTGTGCTGTGTGAGAATGAATAAACAACCTGAAAAGAGAGGCTGTGGTAGATGAAGGAACGCCCAATTTGTCTGATAATCCCCTCATCTTCTCCTCTTCAACTGGAAGGTTAGTGTAGGGAGAGAGCACTGGTGGTTTCCACCGTTTCCACCCTCTCTTAACCTGTAGAACAGAGAATCCATTTTCTTTCAGGCAGCAATTCAACAAACTGAAAGATGAAGTTCCTGACCTGTCTTGCGGCTAAGAGTGACCAGATGAAGTGCAGGCCAATGATGTGTGACCGGAAGTCTGGTGTGGGACTGTGGGGAGGCTGCCAGAGGGACCTGACAGAGCTGGGAGGGCCAGGTTTCCCTCCTCCTGTTCTCCTGCCGGTGGTGGGACGTGCAGACAGGGCTGCTTGTCAAGGCTGGCTCTCCAGCAGCCATCTTGGGCCATGGACAACCTTGATGACGGAGACCACATCCTAAGATTCTGGAGCAGAAAGGCAGATGAGTTGTGACATTTCCAGCAGTAGTTTGGCTGCCTACCTCCATGGGTATTTACGTGAGAAAGACACAACTCTTTCATGTTTGTGCCACTATTATTTAGGGTCTTCAAGACTGTGTGGCAGAATCTATTCCTAACCAATGTGTGTGTTTAGCTGTGGAAGCCCCGTGTGACATTCGACAGACAGGACTGTCCTCTGAGAGAGATCCCCTTATGCACAGTGGCAGAGGCAGGCGTGGAGGCAGACTGTAGGATGCTGGTATCTCATGCATTTGCCTGGCCAGCACCAATGTCCCCTTCTTTTGGGAATAGAGAGAGCGGCAGGGCGTGGGGTGGGGGCAAGGGCACGGAGACCTGTCACATGAGCAGAGCCGTAGGTGTCTTGTCTGTGTGTGCCTGGCAAGGCTGGGCTCGGCCTGGCACATGCCCCTTTAGTCTGCACGTCTTGGACAGGAGGCCTGGCTGACTGCCAGGTTGTTCCCTAATGTCTCCCTGTGATAGCGAGCACTGTGTGCCTCTGCTCATCTGAGCAGCTTACCACCCCGACACCCCCAGTATTGATGGAGCGTGACACCTTCTCCTGGCTGAGCACATGCTCATGCTGTTCCACACCTGACCCTCCACTGTACAATTGGGAAACTGTGGCCCAAGAGAGGCAGGTACTGACCCAGACCACAGGAGGGGGTCAGAATCCAGAAGATTAGGGAGGGCTCCAGCTTCCTTGGCCAAGGCTCAACCCCTTCCCTTCAGGTTTTCTTTTAGAAATGAGAAACCTGAAGATCCAAGGGGAACCCTGCCCACCCCTCTGCATATGGGGTCATTTTCCTCTTCCCATCCTCTCATGTGCACAGGCACCCTCACACTGACTTCTGCTGTGGGGACCATGGAGGTGCAGTCAAGAAATAGTAGAAACCAGAGAAGTGACAAGGGGCAGAGGGGAAAGGTTGGAGGCACCTCTGCCATGGGGCAGTAGCATCCATTGTCCTAGCGACACGCCCAGGCGCTCAGACGTGGACAGAAGAATCCCTAAGGTTCCTAGGTTTCTACCTGCTCCGGGGACGTCCCTGGCCAGGCCTGGAGAGCACAGGACTGGGGTGCTGCATTCCGCATCTGTGGGCACCTGGAACTCTGGTGAGCCCATCCTCCCCTCGTGTAGACACTGGGTGCAGGAGAGAAGGCCTCGGTGTCCTCCTGTGTAGAGTGGAGTGCGTCCTGTGGGAGACTCCATGCGTCCCATGTGCTCAGAAAGTGTCTGCTGCACTGGTTCTCCATGGATGACTCACTGTGCTCTGAGAGCCTGAGAAAACCCTTTCCCACCCCCTGGAGAGCCTTCAGAACAGAGAGCGGCTTGGCGGCTTGGGGGGATGAGAACTTGGGATAGAGAAGAACATGCCAGAGCACTGCACACTGAGTGCCGAGTCCAGGGACAAGACCAGTCCTTGTTGGACCCTGAGGGTCCTCATTTGGAAGTAGGGGGGAATCATTGTCCTGGCTCAGGTTAGGAGACGTCATGAGTAAAGAGGAGACCCCGGAGTGGGGGACAGATAAAGGGGAGGAAGGTGGTCTCCTGAGGTTCCTCCCATGCCCCGGAAGCCTGCAGGTCCTTCTCCTTTCCCCCTGGGACACTGGAGAGCCTCTGCCTTGAGGACACCCAAGGAAAGGTTCCTTCCTGTGTAGTGGAGTTCCTGCCTGGGCTGCAGTGCTGGTGTTGGCTACCAGGGGGCAGGCAGCCTCCCGTGTCAGTGGTGCCCACTGAGGATTTTGTGTTTTGTTTTTCAGTTTTATTGAGATCTAATTGACATACAGCACTGTGTAAGTTAACACTGCTGTGTGCTTTATTTGAAAGGTGCTAAGACTGAAGAACCTGAAACTTTCATCACAAAATAAAAGTTTTTTCTTCTTGATGATGGATATACACGGAACTTTGGTGTCATTACACAGTGTATGTACAAGTCACAGTGCTGTACACCTTAAATTTACACACTGCCACTCAGCTCTGCCTCAGCTCCTGGAGCAGTGAAGAGTCGTGCAGAGATCTTTCTGGCTGTCCCCTGCCTCAGAACAACTTGCACCTCCTATTACCAGCGTTCATCTCCACAGTCTGAGCTGGTCAAAGGCAGGAGGAGGGGACACACTTTTCCCATTCATTCAGCGACTGTGCACTGACACTCACCCTGTGCCGGGTGCCCGGGTGGGCCTCCATGCAGGGCTGACAATGACTGAGTGGTCCCTGCCTGCCAGGAGCTACCAGTCTGGACGGACTAGAACAAAAGTGTGAAAGCAAAGATGTGAGAAAGGAAAGAGGCGATGCTGGAGGGAAACAAAGCACGGGGCTGTGAGGGCGGGCTGGGCGTCGGTGGTGGGAGGGTCTGAAAGGCCTCACTGGGGTGACATCTGCTGGGACAGAATAAGAGGGAGCCAGCCCTGCACAAGTCTGGGAGCAGTGTGTCAGGGAGGAGACACCACTGCTGCTGACACGCAAGGGCAAGAGGGGTTTGGCCAGAGGATGTCAGAAAGGTGGCCAGTGCGGCTGGAGGCAGCCGGGAGAGAGGAGGGGAGGCGAGAGGGCAGGGCCAGATCCTGGGGCCTGAAACCCTTGTTCCAATCCCTCACAGCTGAAAACTACGAATATTTCCCCTCTCACAACTTTTGTGGATGAGGAATCCAGACCCGGATTAGCTCAGTTCCTCCACACAGGTGTCTCCAGGCTGGGGCTGCAGCCTCCACTGATGCTCGACTGGCGGAGAATTTGCTCCCAAGCTCATGCAAAGGGTTCAGGATGCAGTTTGGACTCAGAGCATGAGTTCTTTCTGTCTGTTGGCCTGGGAACTGCCTGGGTTCTCTCCTATGTGGGCCTCTATACATGACAGCTCAAAACATCTGGTTTCATTCTCCAGCTCAGGGATAGGAGAGAGAGAGAGAGAGAGATGGAACTCAAGAGAGAGGGGAAGAAGGAAGTGAGAGACTTTTTGTGTTGAAGACTTAGACATGGCATCCCATCACACGGGCTGTGTTCTATTGGTGAGAGCCAGTCACTGAGCACTCAGTGGTCACACAGGAATCCGTAAGGGGTGTGTCTCCCACGGGTGGGGATCACTGGGAACCAGTGTGAAGGCTGCCCACCCCGTGGTTCGGGATGAGGCACTTGAGTTTCATTCTACGTAGAACAGGAAACAATTGAGCTTTAATCCAGAGGACGACAGTGTCTGAGTTTCATTCATCGACCCTCTTGTTGTGCTGACATTAAAATGAGGCCAAGAGGGACTGAAGTGCCTGTTCCAATATCAGATTGCTGGAACCCAGGCCTGTTTTGAGTGGTATTCCTGCTACTTCCCTTCTAGTCATTCTTCCATTTCCGAGTTTTTGCCTTAGATACACTCGACACCAGCTCACAGGTGGTATAGATGTGATCTCCTATACACCTGATGATGTCCCTAGGAAGCAGATTCTAGCCTGATCCCCATAGTGCAGGTCTGGAGACTGGGGAGGACCTGAGAGGCACAATGAGCTTTCCTGGACAGTGAACTTGTCAGATAAAGGAGGTCTAAATTCAACTCTGCTTGCTCAAAGCCAGGACCCTCGGTACATTTCCGGGTACCTGTGGGCAGGGCTGTGTTAGCTCCATGTGTACAGCTGAGGAGATGACATGGGGGACTTTGGGTAGGTCTGATTGCAAGAAGCAGCCCAGGTCATGGAATCTTGAAGTAGTGACCTCACTTCCTCGGTGATAGACCCCAACAGACTTTGAAATCTGGTAACCATGCACCAACATTCTAGAGACAGCCAGTTATCCAGCTCATTTGGCTGGAGACACTTCAGACCCCAGGATGTTCTGCTGCTGTCTCCCAGCCTTCAGAAGCTCTAGGCTCAGGAAAGCCCAGAGACAGAGACTTCTGTGCTCCTATCGAGGTTGGCTCAAGCTTCATCACCAATACTGCTGGCCATTTGGCAGGAGGGGCCCAGAGGTAACATGGGGCAGCCCAGTACAGCCCAGTGCAGGGCAGGCCACAACTGTGATCCCACCTGAGCAGCCCCACACCCCTTGCCCCTTATTTGTGTGTGTGTGTGTGTGTGTGTGTGTGTGTGTGTGTGTGTGTTTTGGGTTGGGGGAGGCAGGGGGTGAGGAATGAGTCCTTCCAGAGCAGGAGCAGGTTGATATGTGTTGTGATGCTGGCCAGTCTGGTGTTTTCATACCCCAGGTCATGGCTGGCAGGCTGTGAAGGCGAGTGCTGGGGAGCAAGCTCCTCTGCCCTGTGTTAATCCCGAGACCTAGAGGTTTGATCTGCTTCCCTCCCTGGCTGGATGTCTTTGCAGATGCCCCTCTGTGCCTGAAGTAGGGAACCGAATTTCTCATGGGGGTGTCCCCCGGTGGCAATATCCAGGCAGGTCCCTGATGCCTCCTGGCCCGACTACCGGGCACTATCTTTCCAGACCTCTCCCCAGGAGATCTTTGAGGAGCTATCCGATGGTATCAACAACTCAAGGCCCCTGGAAAAGGGGCAGGTGCAACAGCCCACCACCATCCAGGGCTGGTCAGAGGTGAGAGCATGAGCAGTGGGTCTCCACACCCAGGACCCCAAGATGATCAGGGCGAGCCGACAACCCAGGCACAAATCTGAGGACTCCCCTGGGACCTCCCATGGCTTTCCCAACTGGGCGTCCTGCAGGCCCACTCCCAAAGGAATCTGGACCTCCACTTCCCCAACCCGCTATGTGGTAGGGTAGAAAGACACTCTTCACATATTTGTTGGAATCGTTGAGAAGATATTTAATGTTGTTTTCACTTTTCATGAGGTCACGGATACCTTAGCAGTTCGCCCTGTTTTGGTTGTTTTCACTTCCCAGCTGGATCCTGTTGTCTGTCAGCAACACTATCGTTGTAGACCTTCTCCAAGCCTCCCAAACCATCACACTTGCTGGGGGGATTTATACACAACGGGGATGGCGTGAGATTACATGATTCTGTACGTTTCTCTACATCTTGTCGTCTCACAGAACACACCTCACTGTGGGCCTGTCAGGTCAGGAGCTGTGGCCTTAGGTGACTTCATAATGTTCCCTAAAGGAGGGCATTTGCCACAGCAATTCAGCCTTTCAATGCTGTTGGACCTTGACATGACTCAATTCTGTTGCCATTTCAGCAGTGCTGCAGGGAACAGCTTAAGTGTGTCCTAATAGACTGTGTTAGTTTGCTAGGCCTACCATAACATAGAACCACAAATCGGGTAGAAGGACCCGGGCTCGCCTGGTCCCGGGCTCTGACTTTGCAGAATGCCTCCCAGGACATCGTTGAGGAGCTGGCTGACACGTTTAATTACTCCATATGTGTGGACACGGAGCAGGTGCATCAGGCCAACACAGCATCCAGTGCTGGTCTGGGGTGAGAGCACGCAGAGATGGGTCTCCATCCCAGGACCAGAGATGGTCAGGGCGGGCCCAGAACCCACACTTGAGTCAGGTGACTCTGCAGGGTCCTCCAAGGAGTGTGGTGTCCCCTGACCCTTCTCCTCCACGTCAGGAGCGGACCAAGCCTCAGGAGCTTAAAGGGAGCGTCATGCAGCCCAAGCCCTGGGTGGCTCTCAGTTCTGACCTGCATGGTCTTGAGCAGCTATGTGAAATCCCAACCTTCTGTTTTCCCATATCTACAGTGGGGTGTTTATTGATGACTCACTGGGACAATGCTCTTAATACAGGCTCTGAATCCAGGGAGGTGCTAGTGTTCCTCAGGTGACAGAAGTCCCTCAAGGTGCCACGCGTTTATCATTCCCCTAAAACTCAAATGTGCTTGAAACCCAAATCCTTTTTCAAGGCGGACACTCATGTCCCTCTCGCACAGGTTCCTGAGGTGCGGGGAGTTTCAGGTCTGAGCTCCAGACCTCGATCCTCCTGGTGGTTCATGGTGACACCACTGACTATATTTCCCTCTTTGTCCCTGTGTTATGAAAAGGAATCCACCCTGTCCGTGGATGAGGCCCGCACGATGCTGACCCTCAAGGCCGGCACAGTGGAGAAGGTGGCAGACTCCCTGCTACCATCCTTCCAGGGTGGAAACATCTCCGTCACCACCTTCTCGTGCGTGTACCTGGCCTTCACCGCCAGCCCACAGGTCCTGGGCCAGCTGTTCCATCGGTGAGTGCCCACCCCCTCCACAGCACAGTGGTGAGTCTCCCGCCTACTAGCTGTGTGTCCTGGGAATGTCACCACACCTCGCTGAGCTTCACTTTGCTCATCTGAATGGTAGGGTGGTAAGAGGATGAAGCTCATAGGGTCATTGTAGGAAATCATGGCAGAAGCCATGGCAGGTGCTTACCTGCTGCCTGGCTCTAGAGAAAGGGCTGCTGGTCATCCTGTGTGTCCTCACATTTATTGTTTCCCTGTCCCCAGTGAAGAAGCTCTCTGCCTTACCCCTCACTGGCCTGTGGCCTTACTGAGTTTGGAAAACACCTGGAAAGAGAACTGTTTCCCCGTTTGGCAGAGAATGTTGAGATTTCCTCCAGCTGATCCTGGTTCTTGTCCTTGGCGAGTCCAGATTCGTGATCTCTGGGGGCAGCAGAGGAGCCCAGGCTCACTCAGATAACTGGGAAGGATCTGGTTGGGGTTCATTCAGTCAACTATGTGTATTAAGCACCTACTACGGCAGGCACTTTTCTAGACACTGAGATAATCCAATGAATGAAGCAGATACAATCCCTGGGGCTCACTTCTAGGCTGAGAGCCTCACAGTCACTTCTAGATGTCATAAGTAGTCATGTCCACAGTCCATTAGATGTGACACCCCCTGGCTGCCTCTAGATATGGATGCATCCTCTCATAGTCTGACCACAATGGTGGACTTCAGGATCAATTAAAATCATGAGTGGTCTTTGGGTCCAGAAGGAGGGCCTCCCGTCTCCACAGAAGGGGTTGGGGAACTATGGAGACTGTGCGTGGGGAGCGACTGGCAGAAGGCTGGATCTCACAGATGTTTGGATTTCTGTGGGAGGGCTGAGGTCTGGGGGCTTCCCCTGAGGGAGGAAATGAGTCAGAGAGAGCTGTGGATGGGGTCCCAGCAGCCCTGGGAAGCAGAGGAGAGGCTGGGCTGAGTTGGCCACTGAGAGACCATCGCTTCCACGGTTCCCTCTCCCTCTGCCTGCCCTCTCCACATGCACATCTCCTAACCACCACCATCGGGGCTCAGAATAGTAGGTGTGGTGAGCAGCCTGCTCACAAGTCTGCTCAAACCTCAGTCCTGATGCTCAAGTGCGTGGAGGATGGAGTAGGCCCTGCCCAGGCCCTTCAGGAGAAGAGTGTCAGTTGGAAGAGCAGCCTTACACAGGCTCTCTGTTAGACCTGTTTGATGAGCAGGCCTTCCACTGCAAGGACAGCCACAGAGGGGTTGGACTAGGCTGAGCCGTCCTCTGGGCCCAGACACAGAGAGGGTGCTCTGGGAACACAGTGTGGAATGCAAGGCCGGGCCTCTGACTCTGCCCCCCACGGGACTCTCCCCAGCGCCCTCTCTCCCATCTTGGGCACCTGGCCTGAGCCGTCTCCCCAGGATATCTGGCAGCACCTGCACCGTTCCGGGTTCAACCTAAAGTTGGCATGTATGCAGGACATCCTTCCTGGCTTGGGCCAGAAGCACCATGCCACCCCTTTCCTCATCCAGTTGGAGCTTTTCCAGGCCACTGAGGCCGAGTCAGCGGGTAAGGGGGGCTGCAGGTTGGGAAGACTACCCCTGGAGGTGGGTCATGACTGGGTATTCCCTTAAAGGCCGTGGGATCCTTCCTCTTTGGGGAAGGGCACATGGAAAGTCAGTTTTGTAGGTGACCCTTTGTCTTCCTTCTGCTCCATCACCAGCTCCCTCGCTTCTGCCAGCTGTACAGCCAGAGCAAGGGCCACATCTGGAGCCAGATGTGGCTCCAGTTCTATTTCTCCCGTCACTTCCCGCACTGGAGCCAGCAGCACCTCCATCAGCTGCTCCAGAAGCGGAGCGGGTGCCGTCATCAGCTCCAGCTCAAGTGCCGGGTCCTGAACTGGAGCCAACGGGGCCAGCAGGTCTGCTGGGATTTCCATCTGCAGCTCTGATCACAGAGGCAGAGTCACCTCCAGCTCCAGAGCCTTCCTGTCCCTGGCGTGCGGCCAGTAAGAAGCAGACACATGAGGCGACACCTAGCCTCATGGCCTTCTCTCCAAGGGCGGTGGCAGAACAGTTGACTGTCATGGACGCAGTGAGCATCTGGCTCTGAGGGTGGGGAGGGGCAAGCCTTCCCTCTGCCATCAGCTGTCCCCCACCTGCTTTCCCCTTTTGGGTTCCTATGATCTGGGTCCAAATCCCAGCTGCCCCACTTCCCAGCCATGTGGGCTGGGCAATTCCCAAGGCTTCTCTGTGCACCTTCAAATCATAGAGACAGGAAGTACCAGGACCTGCTGCACAGAGTCGCTGTGCAGAGTAAATGCGGTAGGACAGATAGAAAGCTGGTGGGGCCTGGCCCAAGAGAGGGGGAGGAGAACTCACTGAGTGCAGCCAGGTCCAGGGGCAACCCACTCATCTGCCCAGGAGGCTCCACAGCCTCATCACTTACTAGGCACCAGATGTGGACTTCACTAAAAGAGAGACACACGAACAGAGCTGGTGTCTGTAGCGGCCCCACATGCAGGCGCATCTGAGTGGAGAGTGGGAGCAGAGGACGATCAGGATGGGTGGACAATGCCCCCTTGGGATGAGCCAAGTTGAGCAGCCCTCTGGAGCCTGCAGTTAGTGGGGCTGGGCTGGGTGCAGTGCTCCCCTGTCTTCGCCCCCAGTATGGGGTCCTGGGTCATCCTGTGTTGGGATGCCTCAGTGAATGGAGGATGAAACCCAGGGCCCCCACAGGGCTCAGAACACAGCCCCAGCTTCTTGAGCTCCAGCTCTGACTGGTGACCCCTGCCAGGGACACAAAGCTGGGCTGTGGCACGGCCGAGTGACATTCCCCTGCTCCCCAGGAACTGTTCAAGAACGTGGTGCCCTCTCAGTGCCTGGGCTCCACCTGGAGCAAGAGGAACAAGCCTGGCAATGAGCACCTGGCGCCCACCGTTCGTGCCACAGTCGTGCAGTTCAACAGTGTGGCCAACTGTGTTGTCACCTCCTGCCTCGGGGACCCAAGCATGACGGCCCGGGACAGAGCCAGGGTGGTGGAGCACTGGATTCAGGTGGCCAGGGTACGCTGTGGGAGGCCCTCTCCAGAGCCTTCGGAACTGCCTCTTCTCCTTTATCAGCTCTCAGGATTGAAGTCTGTGGGCTAAGCCCCTGCACGGTCCCTAGGCCCTTCCTGCCAGGGGCCTCCTGACCCTGACTCACATGTCCCAGTGGTGGGGTGCTCACTTCCCACCTGGCTCCTTCCTTGGGTTGATCTACAATCCTCCTCCCTGGAAGTGTGAGTCTTTGGGGCTGACTGTGCCCTGCCTGGCTCCCTGGGCATCTGTCCCACCCGGGAGGGGAGACTGGAACGGAGGGGGACTGCAGCTAGAGCCAATCGGGCTCCTGCTCCCTCTCACAGCTCACTCTCTCCCATTCCTCAGGAGTGCCAGGCCTTGAGGAACTTCTCCTCCCTGCAGGCCATCCTCTCCGCCCTGCAGAGCGTGTCCATACACCGTCTCAAGAAGACCTGGGGGAAAGTCTCCAGGTGGGTGGTGTCTCTCCACAGGAGGACCAGGGGGAGGAGGCATCTCCCACATGGCTGCCATGGCCCCGAATCAGCTGGGGCCTCCTGGGAGGCAGCAAACCTGGGGACCGGACTGGGCTGGTGGGCAGGGTCTCTGATCCTCCCCGGGACCTTAGGCCAGCAGTTCTGCTTCAGGACTCAGTTTCCTTAATGGCAGAGAGTGGCTTGAGCCACACTGGAGATTTTCAAGTCTTCCCAATATAGCCCAGATCTCTATGCCCAACTGAAAACAAACTGGTCGACACAGAGCTTCTCAGGAGACATGCAAATGGAGACCCCAGGTGACCAACATGAGAGCCCGCTCCGTGGTCCATGGAGACCTTAGTGCTCAGAGGAACCCAGTGACAACCCTCATCCGGGCAGTTTGGAGCTTTGAGGTGCTCATATAGAAGGAATCTGCACTCATACTCCCCAGCCCCCACATTATTCCCCAACTTCCCCTTCCTTCTTTCCCCTCCCCTCAGGAAGAGCTGCCGAAAATTTAAAAAGCTCTGTAATGAAGACAACGCAGTGGGCTGGGAACTGCTCATCAAGGTAGAGTGGAGGCTGGAGGTCTGGATAGAGAGGAGGGGGGAGGGGGGAGGGGGTAGGGGGGACTGGGCAGTATGTGGTGTTTTAGTTTCTCAAAGTTTCTGTGAAAAGTTCTGATCTCTCCTGGATGAACAGGAAGTTGGGATCTGTTTGTTGCATGGGCAGGTGGGGGAGGGGTGTGAAGGGTGGGAGGCCCTGGTCATGGCATGAAGTGGTGGTGGCTGGGATTTCCAGGAGGGGATGCTGAGCTGGCCAGTTTAGCAGGTGCTGCTTTCCGTGCTGGTCCACGCTGCTGGCACTTAGCTTCTTCCAGGCTGTGGGGTGGACGGGGTGGGTGGGGTACCTTTCTTCCCTAAGCCAGTGCAGTCTGTCCTCAGGAAGCCAGGCCCCTGCTGCTCCTCTGTCTTCACCACGCCTCCAAGTGGAGGGCACCCTGCCAGCCACAGGGAAGGGCACTGCAGGGGGTTTCCCTTGGGCCAGGTGTGCAAAGGCTGCCCAGCCTTGGGTCCAAATGGCTGGGGCAGAGACGGATGTGTGTGCCTCTGTGACTCCGCACTGGGCCCCTAGAGTTCTCACTGCTTGTCTGTCACAGTCAGGAATCTCACCTGGTGCCTAGTCAGAACTAAATCGTGCCCAGGTGGCTTATGAGAGGTGTCTGGGGAACTGATGGATTCTTCTTGGATCCTTCATGAATAGACCTCATATGCTTCACGTAAAAGAGGAAGAAAAGCATCCTGTTACACTCTACACCATCAATCAGTGGTGGCACCTCGGGGGTTCCCATTACTGTGTGGAAGAAGAAATACTGCAGAGCAGGGCACCATCCTGAGGGGTTCCTTGGGGACCTGAAGGCTTTGGCTTGGCCTCAGTTCCAGTCTGCAGGGCAGAGACTCCCGTGGGCTGGGGCAGCAGGAGCCACTCAACCAGGTTCCCGAGACACCCTGTCCTTCCCCATCCGTGGCTCGGCCCAGATGGGGGTCAGGGCACCACTTGAGAGCCCAGAGGACAGGACTCTGGTCAGCGGTGGGGCTGGGGGTTAGGGGAGTGCAGCGGGAACAGCATCTCTGGCTGTGCTGGGCAAGTGGTCTCTGTTCTGTGGGCCCCTGAGCAACTCACTATCCCTCTTTGGGCCTCTGTCCACACCTGGGAAATGGAGGGATGAGGATCATGTGGTGCAGGCCTCACAGAGCACGGATGAGGGAAAAGGGAGGAAAGGGATGTGTGGTGCTTTCTGCCCTGCTCCACCTGGAGGGGTGAGGGCGAGAACCGTGATGATGGTCACACGATCACGAGTCCTCAGGAGAACCCGTGAGGTAGGTGAGTTCTCACACTTTCCAGATGAGGAAACAGCCTCAAGGAGGACAGGCCGCAGCCCCAAGGTCACACACTGAGTGACTGTTGGAGCTGGGATTGTTCTAGAATCAGAACTTAATGGAGGATGGAGTAGCATTGGTACCAGCTGACTTGGTTCAGATGTCCAGGGTCTGAGGCCAGTGGTGCTGAGGAGAAAGGGGGTGAGGGGAGTATGGCCTGGTTGACCCTGTCCTCCATCCTGGCAGAAGCGGCCCTCCAAGTTTGCCACCCTGCTGACGAACCTCCAGAGAGGCCAGAAGAGGCTGCAGAAGAAGGTGAGTGTGCCTGTGGGGGAAGGGCTCCAGGGTCAGAGGAGAGGGGCTCTGCCCTCCCAGCTGGAGGCCTCCAATCCAGAGAGGAGGGGCCTTCCTCCTGCAGCCCTGCCTCCTTTGTCACAGTGCCTGGAATCCTCCCTTAGAAGTGACCAGGAGGAGGGCCTGGAGAGCTGGTGCAGGATGGACTTAGGAGTGTAGAGGGATCACAAGGATCAAATACCCTGTGATTGGCCAAAAGCAGGCCCTGGGAGGTGATGAGGAGGAGTCGGATGTTCTTGAAGTGTGAGGGGTGGGGAATGAGGGGAGGCTATTAAGGGTTGAGGATGCTCCACGTGGGAACCTTGGCGTGGGCCAGGAGGTTGAGGATGAGAGGTTTCAGGGGAGGGACCTTGGGGACACCTGAGTCCAGGGGCTCATCCCATCCAACCCCAATGGCACAGGCTGTCGTCCCCTTCCTTGGTGCCATCCTAACTGAGCTGGTGATGCTGGACGCTGCGATGGAGGATTATCTGGAGGTGGGTGAGCCTGGGGCAGGGCGGGGGTGACCAGGATTGGGGCTCGGGAAGAGAGAGCCCCACTACTGAGCCCTGAGTGGTCAGAACACGGTAACTTCCTCTCATGAGAGCCTCACCGCCACCCCTGTGAGCTGGGACATCATGCACATCTTAGGGATGAGGGAACAAAGTCTGCCCATGACACCCGCACCCCAGTTCCCCAGGCTGATGACGCAGCAGAGCTGCCTGACTGCAGAGCTGCAGGAGGACTTGTTTGAGGGACGTGAGAGAAGTTGGGCCCCTCCAAAACAAGTAACACATCAAGGATGGAGCGGCCCCTCCCTGCCTGAGGCCTCAGCCTCCCTGTCTGTCATCAGCGAGGCTTGGGCTACAGGGTCCCTGAACCTCAGCCCCCATGTCCTCCCTTCCCTGGAGCCCAGAGCCTGGCCTAGGTCCAAGTCCTGTTGTCTGTGCATGCCCGGCCCCCTCCTGGGACCTGGCAGTAGTGCAGCATGAGAAGGGGTGGGCATAGGGGGCTAGTCATGGCTAGGGGGCTCTCTCTGATGGACTTTGGCTGTCTGCCTTCCAGGGGAATGAGGTCAACCACCAGAAAAAGAAAAAGGTGAGCAGCTGTGGCAGTCCCTGTGGGGGAGGGAGGAGGAGTGGAAATCAGAGGTGCCCCTGGGCAGATCACTCCTCAGCTCCATCCCCTGCATCCTCCGTGTATCGTGTATCGAGAGAGTTGGATAACGGAGAAGTGGGAGAGCCACACAGCTGGTGGGTGGCGGTAGGAGGGATGGCATCAGGGGAAACTTCCTGGAGGAGGGGCTGTTTATCCCCATCTCTGAGTACAGGTAAGGCCTGGATGGAGTTGGAGGGAAAGAGGTTCCCACGTGAGCAAAGCGCCAGGACCAGTCCACTGCCCCACTCCTCACTGCCTCAGGGCCCTGCAGCATCCGCCAGCAGGCTCTGTGTGCATCCGTCCTTCCCTCTGGTCCCAGGAGCACAAAGTAATGATGGAGATCGTGCAGCTCCAGGAGGCAGCCGAGGATTACAACCTAGAGCCCGAGGAGCGATTTGGGGCCTGGTTCTCCAACATGGAGCGGCTCAGTGAGAATGAGAGGTGAGGCCGGACCAGAGATGGGGAGGGTGGAGGTGGCCTCTCCCTGCTGGCCAGTCCAGGCAGCCCGTGTCCATGGCTCCCTCCTCAGCCCCGACCCTGTTGCGTGGTGACGGCCGGGGCACCTGGGCTCCAGCTGCTGGGCGGATGCTGGGAGGGACACCTGGACTGTGGACTCTGGTAGGTCACAGGTGTCACCCTGTCCTGTAGCTACATGCTGTCGTGCCTGCTGGAGCCCCGCTCCTAGTTGGCCAGAGAACTCTCAAGGCCAAGAGGACACAGCCACCATCAAGCCGAGCACTGAAGGAGTGCCCAGTGCTAGTACGACCTCACCCCCTGCAGTGGGGACACAGCCAGGGTACTCGGGGAGCACTGGCCCCATCTCCCTGCCACCTCTTCCCCAAGGCCGCTTTCTCTCTTTGTAGCGGTGATATTTCATTGTAAATAGTTAACACTAGATTTGAATATTGTTACATTAAATTCCTATTTGATTTACAGCCTGGGAGTTGTGGTTTGGTTCTTCTACTTCCTATGCCAATTTAAATGCTGTACTGACTGTCAGGTTCCTCCTTGAATTAAGAGATTGTACAGTCATCAGATTATTGTATGTGGGAGAAGGGAGAGGGGCCAGCTCCCCTCCCTGGCTACTGAAGGAGACCCCCAAGACCCCCTCCTCAGAGGGCAGGTTCATTTCAGTGTCTTGACGCTGGGCCAGGAGCAGAGATGGCCCAGCAGACCCCTGAGACTTCAGGTTGGAGGTCCACTCCCAGGCAGAGCAGCAGCCACAGAAACGTCGCTGTCTTTAAAATACCACTTGCCAGGACCACTGTGTGCCCAGGAGAGTGGCTGCCTTTCTACACTCTGGAGGAAGAGGAAACATTTTCTGCTTCTCTTGCTGAGGTTTCTTGGGACCAAATATTTGGAACTTGTAGTTTTCTAGTTCAATCTCTGGAAAGGCGTCAGCTCTAAGAGTGGGAAACATGTAACAAGATGGAACTGTGCGTGTGGAGAGGACAAGGCGAGGGGAAGGCCATTGGCAAATGGACCAAGGGCAGGCAGGACCTGCCACCCTCAATCTCCCTCCATCGGCTCCGTGTGCACCCTGAAATCCATAAGGCAGTGAGGCCAGGCAGTACATCTCAGGATGGCCCAGTGTGCTTTTTATGACATAAATACAGCTACACTTAGTTTCTAAAAGTTATCTGTGTCTCTATGTGAATCTAGAAAATGAAGTAGAAAGAACCGGAGGGGTGCACAGAGATCACATGCTAATCTGCCCACTGCATGGGATCTGAAGGTCAGATGGCCAGGAGCCACTGTGGCTAATCTGGGGAAGGCTCAGTTACATAGTGAATGGATGAGTGCACAAATGGACAGGGGCTGGGAATTGAACAAAACTAACTCTGCTCCAAGAAATGGCTTTGATTTTGAAGTATTTCAGCTGAACAGACCATTTTCTTAACTAAATAAGTTTCTAGCTACCACCACCATTAATTCTGAGATGTGTTCTTTTTCAAAATTTGTAGAGTTATGGTATCATAAATGAAACTTCCAGCTGTTCCAACAGAATTCCACTACCTCTCACTGCCCTCCAGTGCTGCTCCTCAAACGTCGGTCCAGTGGGCAGGTATTTTATAGCCTTGAATCCCCTCCTGACCACTGGGCTGCACGTGTTCTTCCTTCTCAACTTCGTCGCCTCCATGGAAAGACGATCTCTGAGCATAAGTGAAGAGCGTGGCCTCTGGGCCTCTGAGCCCTGACTTCCAGGCAGCTTCTACCAAGTGCAGGACCGCCCTCCCCAGATGCGTGGCCCTCAGGGATTGGCCACCCACCCATGTCTGCACCCTCATAGTAATTCTGAATAATGGCTAAGCCTATCTGTGACCCTACCCCTAACCCTAGTCCCAAAGTTAAGGAAGGGCCAATTAAGCTCCATATCCTTGATATCTAACTATTTCTATCAATTGTTTGGGAGTATAAGAAATTTTTTCTTTCCCTATTATTCTCTATTTATTTATTTATTTATCCAGCAAAATATCTACAAAATAGTCAATACACTTATGAAATGATATTCTACCTCATATTGATCACAGAGATGCTGGATCCCACCATCTGTGCCTATAATAGTGTCTGGGGCCTAATAAATACATATGACTGAAAATGACCTAAAAGATAGACAGGAGAGAGAGCATCCAATGTGGGCACACATTTCCAGCGAGACTCCAGGCGGGGGCAGAGCCAGGTAAAATGCCACAGGAAGAACGTGCCTGGCTTGTTTGTGGCCTGTTTGAGACTCAGTGCTGCTGAAGCCAAGTGAGCGAGGGGGAGACTCCTGGGGGATGTGAACAGACTTGTCAGCCACTGCAAGGACATTGGTTTTACTCTCCTGAAATGAAGGGCCAGTGAAGGGTTGTAAGAGTGGGAGGGATGTCATCTGACTGACCCTGGCTGTTGTGTGGGAGTCAACTGAAGGCACAAAGGCAGAAGCAGGGGCCTGTTAGGAGACAACAATGGTCATCCGGTGGAGCTCAGGCCAGGGCGTCAGCAGTGGAGACGGTGACAAGAGCTCAGGGTTTAGATGGGTTTTTGCAGGGAGAACCACAGCTGGCTTCATAGGCATGTGACTGTGCTGTCACACAAGGGCCCTTGCTGAGAACAGCCCTGTGCTTGGTTTCATGCTCTTCTGGTGCCATCTTGAAGTTCTTTTCTCCCCCAGCTTTATCATGTTATAATTGACATATAACATTGTGTAAGTTTAAGGATTAGGAGGTGACAGTTTGATAGACACATATACTGTGAAGTGATTACCATCGAAGATTAGTGAACACTTCCATCACCTCACATAATAACCATTCTTTTTGGTGAGAACATTTCAGATCTACTCTCTTAGCAACTTTCAAGCATATCACACACTATTGTTAACTTTCGTGATCATTCCGTACATTAGATCCCAGAATTTATTCATCTTCTAAGGGAAAGTTTGTCCCCTTTGTCCAACATCTCCCCATTATCCCCACCTCCCAGTCCTGGCAACCACCATTCTATTCTGTTTCTATGTGTTTTGCTTCTTAGATTCCACATTTAAATTAAAGGTAAGGTCAGAAAAATCCATATATTCACATTTCAAATATCTGCACAACAGGACTTTTGGCTAACTTCTCATTAGCCCCGATCAGATACGTGTTGCTTCATCAGGCACTGGGGACTGTCAGAAGAATTCCTCTTACATCAAAGGATCAGTTCAGACATTTTCTCTTTCACCTGGTGGTTTTATGCCTGGAAATAACCTGATTAACCTTTTCTTCTCAGGAATATTTGTCAGCCACTTGTACATTTTGCAAAGATTAATCTATTTGAAAGTAGAGAACGTCACCTGTGTGTACCAGTCAGGGACGACATATTACCTGCAGGGCGGTATGAAGTGCTCAAAGCACATGGAGCGGGTTCCCCGCCACCCCTCTGCCTGCTGAGTGATGGCGACACTGACCGTCCTGGATGCCTGAGAAATCTGGTCGTGACTGAGTGATGGATGCTCATCAACCCGCACCTGCTACCCCAACTGTTAATCGTGTTCTTCCTTATATCCCAGAAAACAAGGGCCCTTTGACAATCAATGTGAATCAACTTTTCAAAGAGCCTATGATGCTGTGAACCTTAATGAGTGACATCCTTGTCCTTTTCCGTACGTTTGTCCCCTGGGATTAATTTGTGCAATCAGACTTTGAGTCCCACTTTTCAGTGAAGAAATGTGTGCAATCAAGAAAATTGGTTGTTTGTTCTAAAAATAGCATTTGTGCACATATTTAAAAGCCAAAAGAGGTCTTATTCACCAAATCCTCTCCTTTCCTGTGGCACCACAATAAGATTTCCTTTCCCTGCCTCTTTGCTCTTTGCTGTGTGGCCCTTTGAAGAAGTGCTCAGCAAGGAAATGGGGGAGGAAGGGCTATTTGCATGTATAGGTTCAGACCACGAAAACACGCCCCAGGATGTGCCATACATTCCCCTTGACAACGGAGGGGAATAAACCCCGGGACACACCCAGAGTTGAAGCCAAGTGTTGATGACAGCAAAGCCACAAATTGAAGGTGGCTGGGTCCCTGAATCTCTGATTGGAGAAAAACCAACAAGCAGAGTCACTTGCTCTTTGAAAGCCTGTGTTGAGGTGTTATATGAAGGAAACATACATTTGTTTAATGTTCAAACAACTGATATTTTCATGTATATCTGTCACAGCAGTTAATGTCAACTTAAAGAAGTCTGTAACAAAAAAATATTCCGAAGCAAGTTTTCCATGAAAAATTATATTTCACAATCTGCAAAAACAGCAAATAGCCCTTGACGACATGAAAGGATAAATAAAAAATGTGATTCATAAGTTTGTTTATTTTTCCTACTAGGGGTTTCAGGTGTACAGCATTATAATTTGACACCTGTACATAGTTTATTTATTTAAGAATCAAAGATCATGTTCTCTGTAAGTAATTTGTTGATATTAAAGATGTATCATATTGTAAATATATTACCATTATTTTGTTTTCAGATACTTACAGCTGGTATGAGTGCAGATTACTTTCTTGTACGTAAAAACATAATCCAAAAGAGAGAGTCATAGCCCAATGTTCTTCCTTATTTCACTAGCTTTTGAGATGACTTCCTAAATGAGAGAGAAGCACAGTGGGATTCCCTCCCTGACAAGCTCCAAGGCATGCCAGCTGTAGTCCACTGCTTCAGAGAGCTACTGATTTCTCAGAAGGACTTCGGGACCACAATTCCCAAATGAGGATGAGCCAAGAGATATTCCACTTTCATCTTGGGTTTCACTTGTCTGTGACTGTGATCAAGTCCACCTGGTAGTTTATCAAGGAGACTCTGATCACAAGCCGAGCTGCAGTCCTGTGGTTCTAACAGATAGAAGATCCAAGGGAGAATCCTATGGTGGAAACGGGTGGCTCTTTTCTAGGGACTTGAAATCAGTACGTTCATTGTGCCACGGCACGGAGGTGGCATTTTCCCAAGGACTCCAAAGCCTGATGACTCCCTTCTCTTGCAGGCCATGGCTCCAAGGAGGGAGGCATGTCCTGGGTACAGAGACATGACTGCAGCAGAACATCACCAGTGCCACCAGCAGAAAGGCTGGGGCACTGAGGTTTTGAGTGATTTAGCACCATTGCCAGAAGGGGGCGCCCGGCCACCCCCAAACTGTGGGTTCTGAACATCCCGCGCTGCCTCCAATGACCAGGAACTAGAACCTGGCCCCTCTGAGCAGAGTGAGGCGCATGCGCATTTCACCAGAGGACAGGGGAGGTGAGTCCTCAGTGGAGAATGAACTTCTTTTCCTCAGGAAGATGGAGGAGGCGCCGCTGTAGCCATATTGGTGCCTCCTGCACAGAAGGACAAGGCCCCTGTCTGCACCCTGATGGCTGAGGAGGGGGCTGTGTGCGGGGTCTCCAGAACGTTTTTCTTAAATGCTCAGCACAGAACCTTTATTTTCTGGGCCATTCCCACATGGTTTATGCTCTACTTTTTCAGGTCATATTTTAAGAAGACTTATTTTACAAAAGAATCTTTTCACTGAGGTATTGGAAGCCTCAAAATCATAGCATGCTGTGTTATTTGTGACGTATTCGGGATTGTTTCTGGGGGAGAATGCCGATACAAGTTGAGAGAGAGGAGAAACATACAATTGCGAAATAAATATGCAAAATATTGGAACTTTCCAATCAAGACTGATGGGGACTGGCAAAATGGCATCCCTGGGTGAAAGGGGAAATGGCTGCAACTAGATACATGTATTGTTCACTTTGTAATGCTTAATTTTTCTTATGACATGAAAGTGTGAGACCTAGCCTGCAGGTGTGTTTTAGTTGTGGAATTAACACTTCCTCGCTTTTCAGCACTACAGGATTCTCCAGGATTCTCTTGTAGATTTTCAGCCTCAGATCTAGAATCAGCCTTTTACTCCAAGGAGCACTGGTTCCTTTTATGAGAGAATGACATTAAAAACATGGGTCTGCGGGGCCGGTCCCCGTGGCTTAGCAGTTAAGTGGGGGCGGTCCGCTACTGGCGGCCCGGGTTGGGCTCCCAGGCACGCACCAATGGGCGCGCACCGATGCACCACTTCTGTAGCCATGCTGAGGCCGCGTCCCACATACAGCAACTGGAAGGATGTGCAACTATGGCATACGAATATCTACTGGGGCTTTGGGGAGAAAAAGGAAAAAAAGGAGGAGGATTGGCAATAGATGTTAGCTCAGGGCCAGTCTTCCTCAGCAAAAAGAGGAGGATTGGCACAGATGTTAGCTCAGGGCTGATCTTCCTCACAGAAAAAAACAAAATGTGGATCTGCAAGCTAAGTGTGCTGGTTGCTGCTGGGGTGCCCTTGCTTCCTGGCCCTCCCAGTCACAGTATGCTGAAATGTGTGTTGGTATAGTGACCTTACCCTGTGTATACAACTGCCTACTATAAATATTTCCATTGGAAAGTTTCATTATTATATTCAGCTAAACATCAGCTCAAAGCACTGCTTCCACCTCTAATGCATTACCACCTGGAGCATTCTAGTCTTCCCCCCTGACTTACCTGAAACCTCCCACTCCGATAGTGACAAAACTGTCTCCTGCCATCTGACAACTATTTAATCATTTCCTCAATCCCAGTCTCCATACACAGGGGTCTCACAGTTGTTAACCAGTATCCCTTGAGAAAGAACTTTATCAAGTTGAGTCCTCTGCTTACTCAGTTCCTTTTCCTTCAGTCTTACAGATCCCCTTCATTTCCGAAGTTACTTAGGTCAACACCATTTCCCCTACCACTTGCAGTGAGTTTGCTTCGTACTTTTGCAATACAGTTAGATTCTTTAGTCACATTTGCATTCCATCCAAGGATCCACAGACCTAAATACTTTTCGTAATTTGTATAAGTCAAGATTTACTCTTTATACTGTAAAAATCTGGGGATTTTGTCAAATGCAGAGAGGCAAGCATCCACCAGTAAAGCATCACACAGAATTCTTCACCTGTTCATCCCTTTCCACCCATACCATCCCTGGACAACTCTGGTAAACTGTGTACCAGATTGATAGCTTTGTCTTTGCAGCATGCCATAGAAATGAGATCATACTCTACCCAGCCTTTATAGACTGGCTTCTTTCCATTAGAAATATGAATTTGAGATTCATCCATGGCTTATATCTTTTTGTGTGTGTGTGAGGGAGATTAGCCCTGAGCTAACATCCGTTGCCAATCCTCCTCTTTCCACTGAGGAAGACTGGCCCTGGGCTAACATCCGTGTCCATCTTCCTCTGCTTTATATGGGACGCTGCCACAGCGTGGCTTGACGAGCAGTATGATCCGAACCTGCGAACCCTGGGCCGCCGAAGTGGAGCCCGAGAACTTAACCGGTACGCCACCGGGCCGGCCACCATGGCTTTGTATATCTTGATAGCTCTTTCACTTTTACCACTGGGAAGCATTACATTGCATGTACCACATTTGGGTATCCTTTTATTTATTGAAGATTATCTTTGTTCATTTAGGTTTCTAGCCATTATAAATAAGGTGCAATATATAGGTGTGCTGGCTTTTTTGTTGACATTATATTTCAAAACAGTTGTGTCAATACCGAGGAATGTGATTGATGGATCATGTGTTAAGATTATGTTTAACTTTGTAAGAAAGTGCCCAAGTGTCTTCCAAAGTGGCTGTACCACTAGGCATAGGCCACAGCAATGAAAGAGAGTCTATGCTGTTCTGCCCCCTGGCTGTGAATTGATATTGTCTATCTGTCTGGAATGGTCTCTCATTTTTGTTTGCATTTGCTTCTCTCTAATGATAAATGATGTTGAGCGTCTTCTTGCATGCTTATTTCATGTGTATACCTTCACTGGTGAGTGTCTGTTCGGATCTTTACCCATTTTTTAATTGGGTTGTTTGTTTTCTTATTGTTGAATTTATGATGCTTGGTACATTTTAATACAAGTCCTTTCTTAGATATGCGTCATGCAAATATTTCTCGTAGTCTTGGGTTGGTCCTTTCCTTCTCTTAATGGTGATAATCAAGAGTGGAAAATTTTAACTCTAGGCAAGTCCACCTTATCTTGCTTTTTCTTTGAAGACTCATTCTTTCAGTGTTGTATGTAAAAGCTCATCATGAAACCCAAAGTCATGTAGATTTTTCCTTTTCTTTTTCTAGAATTTTGATAGTTTTGCAGTTTATACTTACATCTATGAACCATTCTCGGTGAATTTTTGAGTCATGTGGAATGTTTGCGTCTTTGTTAACTTTTTTCCTTATGGTCACCCGGTTGTGCCATCACCATTTGTTTAAAAGACTATCCTTTCTCCCTCAACTTGCCTTTGATCTTTATTTTTTATTTTTTTGTGAGGAAGATCAGCCCTGAGCTAAGATCTATTGCCAATCCTCCTCCTTTTCTTTTCCTCCCTTTTTCTCCCCAAAGCCCCAGTAGATAGTTGTATGTCATAGTTGCACATCCTTCTAGTTGCTGTATGTGGGACGCGGCCACAGCATGGCCGGAGAAGCGGTGCATCGGTGCGCACCCGGGATCTGAATCCCGGTCTGCCAGTATCAGAGCACGAGCGCCTCACCGCTAAGCCACGGGGCTGGCCCCAACTTGCCTTTGATCTTTGACAAACATCAGTTGACTATATGTTTCTGAGTCCATGGACTCTGTATCCTTTTCCCTTTATCTGTTTGCATATTCTTATCCCAAGATCACAATCTCTGTACCTTTATAAATCTGAGAATGGAGAAGTATGACTTATTCAACTTTGTTCTTCACTGTTGTGTAGAATATTCTAAGGTTAGAAACATTTTGTAGATATCTACAAAATATCTTATTGGGCTATTGACTGAGATTGTGTGGACTCTATAGGTCAAGTTGGGAAGAGCAGATATCTTAACAATGAGTCTACTGATCATGAAAGTGAAATATATCTCCAATTAGGTAGGTTTTCTTTGCTAGCTTGCCACAGTCTTTGATGGTTTTCTGGATACAGCTTTGTCCTTAGTAGATTTTTACCTAAGGATTTTATTTATTTTGATTTTGTACCATTTTGTAAATGATATTTTCTTTTATTTTAATTTCCACTCATTCATTGCCAGCACAAAGGATGTTAACTGACTCTTGTAGATTGACCTCCTACTTCCTGTAACCATAGTGCACTCTCATCAAGGCCTGGAATACATAGTTCATACTATGCCCGTTTGAACTTCAAAAATTAAGGGACTGACAAATCTGACTATGAATTGCTGTGATTCAGCTTTAGAGTCAGTGCTCAACAGTAGACTGTGCTGCTCCCTGATCTGGGGCAGAGGGCGCCCAAACTCGCCTTTTCCTGACCCAGGGCCTCTGAGACTGGGGTGAAGCGCTGGGTGTTCTACCCATGGACCCATGTGCCCAGCCTCAGTGAGACAAGAGCTTTGTGTCCTCAGGACCCGATGGGATGGGGGAGTGCTTCCGTGGGGGGAAAACGCCCCCTGCCCACCCCTCTGGCTCAGGAGGGGGCTTTGGGGTGACTTCACCAGACGTTTTCCTTAAATTGTGAGCACAGAGCCTTCATGTTCTGGACTGTTCCCACATGGTTTATTCTCTACTTTCTCAGGGCAGGTTTTCACAAGGCTTATTTTACAGCAGGATCAGCCTTCAAGGGGCTGATGGGGAAATCACAGCCCACTGTGTGTGGTACAGACTCAGGGGCGTTTGTGGGAGGAGTCCCTGCAGAGGTTCAGAGATAGGGACACACAGGCGCACTCGTGAAAGGAATGTACGAGATATCCAGGCCTTCCCGTGGAAGGAGCTGGGGACACAGGACATGCCTGGAGGAGACTATAGAATCCCTGGGAGAAAGGGAAAAAGTGTGCAATTGTATATACACTGATTGTTAATGGCTAACTTTTCATATAATGTGAAAGCAGTTGTAAAAATATTGAAAAAGAGGAGATGTATTAAAACACATTAAGTTTCAATATTTTCAGTATATCAAAGTCAGAATTCATTATGATTTTACTTTCCTGGTTTAAAGGAAGACACATTATCTATAATCTATTTAAAATATATTTCTTAGGGCCGGCCTCGTGGCTTAGTGGTTAAGTGCGCGCGCTCTGCTACTGGCGGTCCGGGCTGGGATCCCAGGCGCGCACCTACGCACCGCTTCTCCAGCCATGCTGAGGCCGCGTCCCACATACAGCAACTAGAAGGATGTGTAACTATGGCATACGACTATCCACTGGGGCTTTGGGGAAGGAAAAAAAAGGAGGACGATTGGCAATAGATGTTAGCTCAGAGCCGCTCTTCCCCAGTAAAAAGAGGAGGATTAGCATGGATGTTAGCTTAGGGCTGATCTTCCTCACAAAATAAATAAATAAATAAATAAATAAAACTGTTAAAAACAATTATATATACCCTTCTTAGCTTACCTTGTCATCAAATGAGAATATTGCCATGTTTGACATTTTCTCATATCACAGTGACAGTCTTAAATATTTTTAAATATTAGCTCATTGAAACATCTTTTGCGGGATTCCAATGTGACTAGTATCGTTAAAAAATAAGAATAAATCCAGGCCACTACCAAATGTTTTGTAAGAATGTAATAAGAATATATCATGAATCACTTTTAGATGATCCAAACACAATGGTCACTTTTTTTTCTTTATAAGGATGATTATCCCTGCCTGAGCTATCATCTGTTGCCAATCCTCCTCTTTTTGCTGAGGAAGATTGGCCCTGGGCTAACCTCCGTGCCCATCTTCCGCTACTTTATATGTGGGACGCCTGCCACAGCATGGCTTGATGAGTGGTACATAGGTCCATGCCTGGGATCCGAACCTGTGAACCTTGGGCCACCGAAGCAGAGCATGTGAACTTAACCACTAAGCCACCGGGCTCGCCCCACAAAGGTGATTTTTAAAATGCCCACCATTGCATTGCACTTAATCCTTTAGGATGAAATATATTAAAATTAATGCTTAGTGTCAGCTGACCACAGAGACCCAACAAGCTGGCCTGGACCCAATGAACAGCCCCACTGACCCACAGACTCATGAGAAATAGTACTTCTTCTTTCTTGTTTTAAGCAACTAAGTGTTGGAGTAGTTTGTTACATAGTGAAGGCTAACTAAATACAATTTAACAAACATTTGAAATTGCAAAAGATTTTAATAAGGAAACAAAAGTCACCCACAATTCCAACAACACAAAATAACCAGTGTGAATATTGTGGTGTGTTTTCTATAGGTTTTTATATTTAGATAGTTATGTAGCTAGAGAGTGAGGGAGAGAGCAAGAGAAAGAAAGTGACAAAGATGACAGGAACACATGCAGAGCTTATATGATGTTATGTAATTTAAATCTTGCTTTTTCCCTATCACCACTGATTAGCGTTGTTTCACGTCCTTAACTGTTTCTGGAAAGTAGGACATTCATTGACTTGGAAACATCTTTCAAACACCACAGTTTCCCTCCTAGTCAGTCATGTATACCAGTTCCTTTATCGATGTGTGTGCCTATGAATCCAAGCGCCAGAAATATTCAGCCTAATTGCGATAAAATGAAAGAAACACACCTCTGTTGGCCGTCTGGTGTTGGAGTAGTTCACTAATTGAAGTTGATCTGAATAATTGACTAGGGCTTGAGCTTCGATTGATCACATTCGTCTTAGAGACAGGACACAGTTCTTGTGACCCTGCCCTTCCCGGGATGTGTCCCCTCCTCCTTGCTGCAGGACCCAGCCGGGGGGGGACAGGAGGAGCTGCTGGAGGAAACCCTTCTTGGACGATTACTCCTGGACCGCTTAACCCCCAGGCTTGCTCACTGGGGGACAGAGACCCAGGCGGGCAGGCAGGTGGGCAGGCAGGTGGGCAGCTGCCTGCACGGTACTCATCCTGGGGAAGAGACAGCCCTTCAGGTGGCAGGTCTACTCGGGGGCCGGGGTTACCTAAGAGGGTGGGCTGTTCTGAGTATAGCGGGCTGCCTCGGTTTTAGATTTGTGCACATCTGAGTCCTAGGAGGAGAGGGGACTTGAATGTGACCTACTCAGGCCACAGCTGGGGCCACTTTCGAGAAGCATGGTTCAAAGCCACAAACAGACCCACAGGGAGTCCAATATTTCTTTTTGGGACTCCAACTCATGTTGGTGGACTTCAGGGAGAAGCGTTCACCTCTCTTGCTGGCCTTTCTCCCGCGCTCCTCTGTGCATCCTCTCCTCCTGTAATACGAAGCCAGGACTCAGCCTGGTGGTAGTAAACTATCCCAGCAGACTGGAGAGACAGGGGCCTCCATACTGGATTTTCTTTCCGTGCGGGAGCAGGGGAAGTAACTATGAGAATGCTCCCTCCACAACAGATTTTTCAGCCTGAACTGACAAGTTATCTTCACTCAAATCCTCGGGAGACGTTTGGAGACCAGGCCGGCTGACTGGGGTCACGTGTCCAGTGCACGCTGCTGGAGCCCTCACTGGGCACCAGGCCCTCCCGGTGTTTCCTCGTTCCCTGCTTCAGGGAGACGGCGGAGTGGGGGACACGGAGGCCAGGGCATTTGCTCAGATCGCACATGTGACAGTCCTAGGGGCAACCTGGAAGTAAAGGGCTGAGTCTTGTGCCCTCAGGAGCCAGTATAGAAAATGCAGTAGGTACCCAGATAGATGCAGCAAAGGATTCAGCCTCTTTCCCCCTCCAGGTGGTGTGACCTGAAGAAACACCAGAGACACAGGAATGACGTTCATCCCGGTTTCCGCAGTCTGTTTCTCAGAGCTCTGTTTTGGTCGACACTTGTGGCTTTGATTTTCTTTCATTCTGCAACACTCTCTGCATATGGAAACGCTCATACAAAGCTCACAACCAAAGTCACAGAAGTCAGTCCACTGGTGGAATCGTTTTGCGGAAATTCAATGAAAGTCCAATATTTGCCTGAAAGATGAGCTTTTCAGTTTAATGGCTGGTAGTCACAATTGTCTACACAGACACTCAGGTAATTCTAACGTAGCAGTGAATTCTCGATCCCCATTATACAAATGGCAACCTTTGTGTGGGCACGTCTATTAGGGGAGACCGACACTGCATCTCCGTGATCATTCTCCTCCTGCTGGTGCATCTGGACCACGAGGCCACTGCTGGGAATCCCTGGACTCAGAGACGGGCCAGGGCAGGCACAGCACTTGCCTCCTCTGAAGCCTCCACACGGAGGGGACTGCTGGTCCTGGCAGGGGTCAAAAGTTGAAGAGTGTATGCATGCTGTTTTCTCTGATCGGGGTGATACGCTGGCTCGAGGGGAAGAGGTGGGCTTTTCAAAACAGATCCACACTACCTAACCTAATGCTTCGACACATCCTCTGATGGGTACGCGTTTGTCACTAGGGTTTCAGAGAGGAACTCGCAGAAGGTGAGGGAGCAGGCAGCCGACAGACAAGGGCAGCAGGGCCAGGGGAAAGCAGCGTCTTAGGGGCCTTCTCTCCTGTGGCTGCCTTTCAGAGTTTCCACGCAGACACTCAGTGCGCTGAGGCTGATGGACCCGGATTTTCTCAACAGTGGGCGTCTTTTGCCCGAGGGTTTTTCATGGATGTGAGTGATTCTGCAAGAAGCTCTAAGTGCTGGCTGCCTCCAAACTCCGGGATGGAGCACAGGCATCCCTGACAGTGGGCCCTGTATGCAGACCACCAGCCAGAGGGAGGCGATGGGGCTCAGGACAAAGGCTCGCCGTGGCCCCCACACTGGGATCAAGAAGGGCTATGGTGGCCCAGAAGCTTGTAAGTAATGTGGATAACTCCTTAGAGAATGCCGAACTCGTACCGCCAGGAGGCTTCAGAATAGCAAGAGCAGATGGCAACACTCATCTGTGGGGGAAAAGAGAAAGAGAGAGAGAAGGAAAGAAAGAGAAAGAAAAGCCAACTCACCTGGAGGCAGGCAGGGGGAAAATGGAACAGCCGTAGTCGAAATGGTAGAGTAGCTCTCTCGGGAATAGAAATGATCCTGGCATTGACAAGTGGGACCCTTGTGTTTATGGGGGGCCAAGTAGTGTTCTAAGCATTTTACACGCATGACTTCATTTTGTTGGCACTATTATCACCCCATTTTACAGATGAGAAAACAGAAGCATGAAGAGGTAGAGACCCAGGAAGCTGAGGCCGGTTAAGGGAAGTCGTGGAAGCCAGACACTGCAAGAAATGAGGCTTCGTCTGGGGGAGGGAGAGCCCCTGAGGGCTGTCCTCCCTACGCTCTTCCCCCTGGGCAGCTCCGTGGGTTGTGACACCCCGCCTGCCCCCTTTCCCCACCCCCAGGTACGGAGGTGGCTGATGCTCTCAGAACACGTCCCGTCAACGCGATAGTGAGGTTCCAGTGTGTCCCGGCGACAATGGGGAGACTCTCCAGCTACTTCCTCCTCTTGCTGGAGTGAAATGCCCCGAGGTCAGCAGCGGGCATTTGCGGTCATTGCACTTTTAGCTTTTTTTAAAATTTCAGTTGTTCTACTTTTTATTTTTGTTTGCAACATTTTCAGGTCTAAGGTGGCTGATGTAAGGAAGGACGGTAGTGGGATATGAGGGATTTCGGCGAGGACAGAGGCCGACCTCACGCAGCTGGCACCTTCAAGACATCGTGTGTCCCTGGTCCTGCCGTCACTGCCAGTGTCAGGGTAAAACAACAGAAAAGAAAGGAAAAGCTTTTAGGATAGCGATCATTAGGTATCACCCAATTCAAATCTTCAAAAGCAGAGTCAAGCAGGTGAAGAATCAGCAAAGAAAACTTTGAAGATGATTTGATAACGTTATATCGACCCAGCTGACCAGTCAGGGCGAGTATCTTGTTGTGACTGTGACTGTTTGGTTTGTCTGCTTGCCTCTGGCAGGTTCAGTCACGTCCCTCCCTCTGCAGTCCTGGTTCTTCACAGCCTTTTGCTTGATCGGAGACAGTCAGGGTCAGGAGGTAAACCCAACAACTCTCTCGCTACACCCATCACCAGTGGAGGCAAAAAATAAAACCAGACACCACCGCGCCCCATTTAATACACAACTTGAATTCACTCCTGACCGTGGAATCCATGGTTCTCGGGGTGTGAGAGCGTCAGACGATGCCCTTGGCGTTTTAGATGCACACAGACCCACAGTCACTCAGATGGAGCGTTGTCCCCCATCTCAGTTTACTCCCCGAGATGTAAATCTCCCTGGGGAGCGTGAGGGAGAGCCGTGCCCAAGCTGGCTTCCACTGCAGACGCACGCCCACGAGAAGGACAGGAGAAGGGCGAGAGACACTTCGTCTTCCCCTCACACCCTCCACTCCCCCGGGCCGTGCTCAAGCGCAGCCACATACCAGTCTCCTCTCCCGTCCTCCTTTCTGCCCTCCTAGTCTTCTCTTCCCTGCCAAGTCTTAGCTCTGCGTTGCCCATTGGGTGTCCCTCGTGATCAGCCGCCACTCCCTGGCCGCATGACCTTGGACAGGCTCCTCGAACTCTTGGTGCTCTGGTCTCTTCATCCCTAAGATCTAATAATCGGACCCATCTCGCTGGGGGTTACATGAGACAATGTGTGCAAAGTGTCAGCACAGTGTCTATTGTAATTGTGGTTGTTGTTCTTGTTGCCACTCAGAGTTTTTTCCGTTGGCTAGAAAACCATTATTTACGTGATTATGCACACTCTGATGATTGCTTAAGAAAGCAATGGTGTGCACTCCATCATTCCCATCTTCTCTCGCAATTCCTGAAGAGGGCCCATGACAGCATTGGATGGGGCCAAGTAAAAGTCCATTCAGAGTGAGCAAAGCTGCCTCCTTGTGGCACTAACCTGCGCCTGACGATGTCTTTTGCGGGGCTTCTCCTAGGGAGCTCTAGGCGGGGCTCCGCCCTTCCAAGCTGACTCTCAGAGCCCAGCCAGGACCCACTGCTATTGTACTGCGCCCACGTGGAAGCCAAAATGCTTCTCCAAGGTAGAGCAGGGAGGGCACCAGGATTTTCCTTCTCCTCTCCGATTGACTAGCAGGTGAGGGGTTCTTCGGAAGCCACACACGCCAGCTGTTTTGGCCACAATGGCCATAAGCTGACTGGACGTCATTCTCCCCCAGTGGAGCGGCAGCTCAGGACAGCTCCAAACAGCATCCAGACAGTGGTGTAAACACCAGGCTGGCTGAGTGAAATCACTGGCCGAGTCATGCTCTGCACGGGGAGGCTGAAGAGCACGCATGCAGCCCACAGAGGCTCCCGGCAAGGCGCTGGGGCGCCTCCCTGCCACGGCGCCGGTGTGGGACTCAAGTGTCATTCCTCTGTCAACAAATGCTTATTGAGTGCCCACCTGCTAGGTGCCAGCACAGTGATCATTTTTCCAAACAGTGTCTGTGTCATTTAAGCCCGACGGAGGGTGCCCAAAGCAAATTTCAGCCTGTGTTCAGGAATTTCCCTCAACAGAAACCCGTGTTAACAAGAAAAGGGAAGGAAGGAAGGAAGGCAGGCAGGCTTAATTAATATTCAAATTTTAAATAGTAATGAGATTTCAGTTGTTCTACTTTTTAATTTTATTTGCAACATTTTCAGGTCTAGAGGTGGCTGACGTAAGGAAGAACGTTAGTGAGATATAAGGGTTTTTGGTGGGGACAGAGGCCGACCTCACACAGCCTGCACCTTCAAGACATCATGTGTTCCTGGTCATGCCGTCACTGCCAGTGTTCTTTAAATGACCATCTTAAACTGGTCAACAGAGCACGGTCAGAAGACGTATTCTTATCCCTAAACTTGTCTTGCAAAGTAAAAGAAAATAAATTAGACCTGCTTTTTGCCGCTTGGTCTTAGAAGAAGATAGGGTATGGAGAAGCCAGCAGGGCCAGGATGAGGGTGAGGCCAGCGAGCACTTTGTTTGGGCACAAAATTTAAGGGGGCACCAAACACACATTTATCACAATCAATAAATTTATTTTTTTTAGGAATAGTGGCCCTGAGCTAACATCTATTGCCAATCTTCCTCCTTTTTTTCCCTTTTTTCTCGCCCAAGCCCCAGTAGAAAATTGTGTGTCATAGTTCTACATCTGTCCAGTTGCTCTTGGTGGGATGCCGCCTCAGCATGGCCTGATGAGCGGTGAGTAGGTCCCCGCCCAGGATCCAAACCGATGAACCCCAGGCTGTCGAAGGGGAGCGCATGAACTTAACCGCTACACAACCGGGCCGGCCCCTGATAAATAATATTTTAATGCAATATCTTTCTAAAAATCAAAATTGATGCAAAAATCTATGAGGAACAACATATCGAAAGCTTACACACAGAAAGGACCAATGCTATTGACTTTTCCCCAGACTGTGACACAGAAATGGAGGCAAGCCCCCGTCTCCCCCCACCGCCCCCGCCCAGTTCACAAGGGCCATTCCCATGTCACCCATGAGGGCACAGCCGCCCCACCATCCCTGCTCACCTCTGGCCAGGGCCAGGTCCACGAGGAATGGGAAAAGCCCTTCAAGTGCTCAAGTGCACTCCCTGCTCGCCGGCTCCAGGGAAATGTTTAAGAACAGGCTCTCCACGGGAAAGGTCCTGACAACCTCCCTGGTGGAGATGCTCCCAACCTGACTAATTTCAAGTTACCCACGTGACGTCACTGAATGCGGAGTGGGGAAAAGACGCCCTGGACTGGCTCTCCAAGGCAGGCCAGCCTCTTCCAGCACCAATGGGGCAGAGAGACCTCTGAGAATTGGGGAATCGGTTCCCTGCTGGAGGGTGAACCAAGGATTCCTCAGGAGAATAATAAACGAGGAATAGCCCAGAAGAGTGATGAACCTGAGTATTTTATTCACCTCGCATCCTCAGAACCCTAACCCTGATCTCACGTCTTGAATTCGCTTCAAAAAAATCTGAGGTGGGGGGAATGGGGGTGGGTGTGGACCGGCCACGAGTTGATAATTGCTGAGACTGGGTGCGGGCATATGAGGCTTCATTATACGAGTCTCTCAACTTTTGTAGGTTTGAAGTTTTCCATAAGAAAGAGTTTACATTTTTTTTCTATTCTTACTTTTCAGATAGAAAATTAGCAAAACAAGGGCTACTTATGACTATCCTAAAAGTCACGACCACTCCCCCAGAGGTGTGTGTGAACACTGTAAGATCTTAAAAACTATATTAATGGGACAATAATATTTAAAGAATGATAATAGAAAAACCCTAGAACAAGGTAAGTATCGCTTTGGATTCTGAATTCTTGAGAAGGGAATTCAGTGGCCCTTGAACTTAACAAGACCAGGAGGGCAGGCCGGGGATGCAGGGGTGGGCAGAACCGTCAGGAGGTGGGGGCTTGTGCAGTTGGCTGGAATAGGAGGTGACGGAGTAAGGGAGCTGGGAGGAAGGGCCTAGAAATGCAGGATAGGTCCCAGCTCGGCCACTAGCTTGCTGTGTGCCCTCAGGGCAGACCCTTCACCTCTCATAACATCAGCTTCTGATCTGTAAGGTGGACAACTGGGGACTAGCCGATTTCTCATGCTCTTCTAGCCCCGACGCGATGAGGCGGTGAAGACAGAGCTGACTACACACACTGCGCGACGCCAACCCCCTGAGCGGCCAGCACACCCAGCAGCAGACACTGCAGGTGTGGAGCTGAGGTCGGCTGGCCGGCTGGGGGAGGACACAGGGGAAAGCCAGTAAAGACGTTGAGTCGGCCGGGGGGAGTGCATCTAGCGGGGGAGCTGCTGCAGGAGCCCTGGGCAGCAGCACAGACCAAATGGTCAGGTGGTTCCTGGGCACCATTTTGAACCTGAAGGTCAAAGTGGGTGAACTCATGGCCCAGACCAGAAAGATCTCAACTCTCCAAGGATCTAGAGGCCTGGCCCGAGGGTACAGGAGCCAGAGAAAGGTCTGCCTGGAACATTAGCGCTCAAACGTTAGTGGGCAGCAGAATCAGCAGGGGAGCTTGGAAAGGAGAGGATCTCAGGACCCGCCCGCAGAGGCTCGGATTCAGTCGGTCTGGAGGGGGTCCCAGGAACCTCCACTTTTTGACAAGCTCCTCGGCAGTCCTGGTACAGGTGACCGGTCCATGTACCAGTTTAAGAAACATGGCTCTGAGGGATGCAGCCTAGACCAGAGGCATGTCCCACAGGATAGGATAGGGAATGACAGGAGCACCATTTTGTCGTTACATCTGGGACAAACCACCTGAGTCATTTGAGATTATAACTAATTGTCTGCAGCTGGGATGGCTGGTGGGGGGTTGGGGGGAATTCTCTTACAGCACTCCTGTGAAGGACAGCTGTGTCTGTGAGGTGACTGTGAGCTGGACCCCAGGGGAGAGGAAGAAAAGAAAGTCGTTCCCTGGCACACAGTCTCTGAGGAGAAAGCTTCCCCTCTTTTTGCTCCCACATGTAGACGAGAAAGAGTTGAACAGAAGACAGAGCGATGGGGAAGCCTGCCAGGATAGCCCTCCTGTGGGAGTGTGGAAGCTAGTCTCCAAAGATGGCTCCCCATGAACCATGCCTCCCAGGGTTCATGCCCTTGTGTAGTCCCCTCTCATACTGAACCTGGGCTGGCCTGTGACTCTCGTTGACCAGCAGAATGCAGGGCAAGTGACATAGTGCAACCTGTGGGGCTGAGCTTTAAGGGATCTGCAGCTTCTGCTTTTGCCTCTTGGAATGCTTCTTCTTGAACCAAGCCGCCATGCTGTGAGGAAGCCAAGAGGGCCATGTGGAAATGTCTCAAGAGAGAACTGAGACCTGGCCAGACAGCCCCAGCGGAACATCAATTGTGGACCTTCTAGCCATCTCAGCATCTCATCCAGCACCAAGTTAAGCAGAAGAACTACCTGGTAAGCCCTCAGAAGCATGAGAAATAATGCACTGATATTGTTTTAAGTCACTGAGTCTGGGGGTAGTTTGTCACACAGCAACGGATAACTGAAGGAGGGAGTTTCCCCAGAACTGACACGGTCACATTCAATTCTGGGCCTGAGCAAAGTCGGGACGGTCATCGATTGTGTCCCGATGCTTAGAGTACACTAGTTTCAGAAAGGGGAGTTTATTCTCAAGCACATGGCCGTGATATTGCTTACTAGAAACAAAAAGGCAGTTTTTCCTACCAACTTGCCAACTAACAGTACAAAATTGAAAGATAATGAGAATTAGGAAGTTTCATATGTGTTTGGGTTCACACATAGTTACCACTAACCATAAAATAAATGACATTATGTAATAAATTTCTCCAATTTGAACAATAGTAAATTATGACCATCCAGTTATTTCAGAAGAGTCAGGAGGGATCTATGGAAGGCCTATGCTTGTTGTGCTCAGTAGAAAGACAGACTTACTCTCTTTGGGTTGCCTGGTTCCCTATGCTTATGATAAGTAAGACATTTGAAATCCCAGACAGTTTATGTTTCAATAAGTAATGCTAACATGTGACAATATCTCCACATTCCTCTTTTAAAGTCAGAATACTGCTGCCTTAATTCAGCACCTTGGCATTTGTTACTGTTTGTTACACTAACAAGTAAGATGATGAGAATCCTGATGAAGGCTTCCAGTGAAAACCTCTGTGATTAAAATGCCATAAAGAAATTTGCTGGAACCCCAAACATGTCATACTAAGGAGATGACACAGGCATGTTCTTTTTTCAGAGAAGGAAACCATTTCTCCAACAGAAACGTGCAGGTAGTTGGTCTGGTGTTCATGCAGAGTGGTGACTGAGCGATGCACGTGGAAAAGCACAAAAGAGTTGGTGCAGATGTTTTGTAGAATATTAGACAAATATGAAAACTTTGGGTTTAAATGAACAACTGAGGCCCAAAGATGTTGGCTTTTAATTATAGAGATATTATTTTTTATTTCCCAACAAAAATTTGAGGCATAAAAAATCTTGGAATACTCATATATGGAGATTGCTTACAGCTAATGTTTACTGAGTTTTTCCTACATTCAGGCCCTGTTCTAAGTGCTTTCCGCATGTATTAAACTTGACCTTCACAATAAACTTGGGAGGAAGATCTATCGCAGATGGAGAAACTGACACATAGAAAGGTTAAGTAGCTTGCCCAGGATGCCTCTAGTTTAATAACTGAGGAAATTAGAACTCTAACCCAGGCAACCTGAATGCAGAGCCTGCACTTTTAAACATAAAACTATTGTAAAATGTTGTATCCTCCACAGTTTAAGAACCACACATCTTAGTGGAAAGCTATTTATTTTAAGAGAAACCATACAGTGTAGTGTCCGATGCACAGTAATCCTGTAATATATGCTAGATAGCACCATTAATACAATAATATCATTATTCATAGAAGAGAGATTTGCATTGGCACACATTTCCAACACATGTTGGTATGCATTTTTCAAACTGAAAGATTTTTATAGTATGGAGGCCAGCAGGGTACAAAGAGGTAAGAATAATTTATGGCTAAAAGCCAAACGGCCCACTGCTTGCCCACCCAGCTCCACACTTACCTGCACTCGTGGTAGAGCCTGGAAGTCAGCCCACTAAGCACCATATGTACCAGATCATCACGGGGGTAGGTTCAGGAGACAGCCTTCCCCCTGATTTGACCAATTTAGCATTTGAGGAGTAGTCTGTCTGTGCCTCTCTTGGGAATTTTTTAAACAATGGGTTGAAAGAGAAATTAGAGGAGACAGACAATATTTTGGAATCAACCTAATAAATGTCAGCAGCTGCGATGCAGACAATCAGCACAACGAACAACGGGCCCTTCCTCGTGGATGCGAAGGGATGTCGGCCTGAACAGGGTCTGTCCTCCCCCAGTGGCTCTGCGCCCAGGCTACCTCGTCTCCTTGCAGAATGACCTCCACTCACGCCAACGTGCTGTTGTGCTCTCCTGCAGCCCTCTGGCTCGATCTGGACAGTACTGCCACTGGCCGCTGGACTCTCCACTGAGCATCCCTCACACATCTCCAACTCAACACGTCCAAACACTGACTCTTCCCCTTCGACTCTCCATCTCGGCTGATTAGTTGTGGAGACACCCCATCCATCAAGCCAGCCAAGCTGAGAAACTAACATGATCCTAGACTACTCCACACCCCTAGTGTCCACGTGGAGTTGGTCACCAAGGCGTGCTGATTTACCTCCTAAGAATATTTTCCATCTGTCTCTTCTTCTCCATATCCCTGCCGCTGTCCAAGGTTGGCTTCTACATTGTTTGCTAGGGCTGCCATTACAAAGTACCACAGACTAGGGGCTTCAACGACAGAAAGTCATTTCTCCCAGTTCTGGAGGCTGGGAGGCCAAGATCAAGGTGTTGGCAGGGTTGCTTTCTTCTGAAGCCTTCTTGGCTGTAGGCAGCTGCCCTCTCACTATGTCTCCACAAGGTCTTCCTTCTGTGTATCTGTGTGCTATTCTCTTCTTCCTATAAGGACACCCGTCATACTGGATTAGGGCCTGCCCTAATGACCTCATTTTAACTTGATTACCTGTTTAAAACCTTAGGTCCAGATACAGTCACATTTTGAGGTACAGGGGCTTAGGATCTCATCATAGGAATTTTAGGGAGTCAAGATTCAGCCCACAACAGGGTCTTTATCATCTCTCACCTGGTCTACCATAAAACTCCGCATTGTCCAAGGTTTCTACAGCTATTACCCTCTATTTTCAAAGTTTTCTATCAAGGACCATGTATTACTTCTATTATCAGAACAAAAAAATCCATGAATTAGAGTGACGTCAGCATCATGGCAGAGTGAGCCTTCCCATAAACTCTTCCCAGGATAAGATACAACAAAAGGAACAGTCACAGACCACCAACGAAATCCTAGACAGTGAAAAGCAAGATCGGAAAGATCCAGACTGCTGCACATCTGAGAGTGGAACATGCTGGGCCCCTGGAAGAAGTGGGGAGAGGTAAGGAGAACTCCTCTCCCTCCCCATCAGATCAGCGATCCCAGTCCGTGTGGCTCCCAGAGAGGGGGGAGGGGCCGCCCTCTGCGGGGAAACTGCAGCTCTTTGAGCTTTCTCAGCCAGTGGGAAACTCCCACACAGAGGACTCAGAACTGCTACGGGGTACCATCAACATCTGAGCACCCCAGAGAGCAGATAATGAGGGGTGAATGAGAAGCGTCCCACACCAGGGACCCAGTGGGCAAAAAAGAGAGCCTCCCCCCCCGCAGCAAACCGGATCCTGCAGCTCAGCCGAGCAGACCAGACCAAGCGACCGGTGGATTGCAGCAAACAGCCGAGTCAGAGCGCAGGGGGCTCAGATTACACAGCTCTTTACCCCGACACGGTGGCGGTGGGTGGAAATTGCAACCAGATATTTCCAGGATGAGGAAAAACAAAGCCAATACAGGAACCACAATGCAAAGGTACATGAAATCACCAGACCAGAAGGAAAATGACAAGCACCCAGAAACCAACCCTGAAGACACAGAAATCCATAACCTAAACAACAGAGATTTCAAAATAGCTATCATAAAAACACTCAACGAAATACGAGACAACACAGACAAACAATTCAATGAGATTAGGAGTTTCTTCATAAAAGAGATTGAAATCATAAAGAAAAACCAATCAGTACTGATGGAGATGAAGAACACAATGGAGGAGATAAAGGAGAATCTGGAATCTTTAAAGAACAGAGCTGACAACATGGAGGAAAGAATTAGCATTATAGAGGATGGGAATACAGATATGCTCAGGATGGAAGAGGAGAGAGAACTAAGACTAAAAAGAAATGAAGAAAGTCTCTGAGAAATATCTGACTCTATTAGGAAATGTAACATAAGAATTATAGGCGTTCCTGAGGGAGAAGAGAAGGAGAGAGGAACAGAGAGCCTATTCAAGGAAATAATAGCTGAGAACTTCCCAAATCTGGGGAAGGAGCAGGAAATACCAGTAAGTGAAGCCAATAGGTCACCTAAATACGTCAACAGGCAAAGTCCCACTCCACGACGTGTACTGGTAAGGCTGGCCAAAGTCAATGACAAAGAAACAATATTAAAGGCAGCTAGACTAAAACAAAAAATAACGTACAAAGGAACTCCCATCAGGCTCTCCGTGGATTTCTCAACAGAAACTTTACAGGCTAGGAGAGACTGGAAAGATATATTCAAAATACTGAAAGACAAAAACTTTCAGCCAAGAATCCTCTATCCAGCAAAAATATCCTTCAAATATTATGGAGAAATAGTAACTTGGGAAAGTTACATAAACAAAAGCTAAGGGAGTTCATGGCCACGAGACCCCCACTACAAGAAATAGACAAGAAGGCCCTCAGGCCTGAAAAAAAAGAAAAGAAAGGGAATACAAAGCTTGGAGCAAGGAGAAAAATAGGTAGACAAACTCAGAAAAATAGATCTTTACCGGAATAGGTTAGCAACCACTTAAATACCAAAATCAAAGATCAAAGGAAGGAATTCACCAAAAATAAATTTAACCTCATCACTGTAAACACACACACACACACACACAACACAAGATAGAATAAGGTATAACAAGAACGACTTCGAAGGGGAAGAGGAAAGTGATTGAATTGACTTAGTATAAGGAAATAAGAGGCCATCAGATAATGGACTATCTCATACACAAGATTTTTTACACAAACCTCAAGGTACTAACTAAACAAATAATCAAAACAAAAATCACATATGATAAACAAAGAGAAAACTAGAAGAGTCATAAGACAGAACAACCAAACTGAATTGGCAGTCCGAAACAAATGGGACAAGAAACAAAGGAAATGCAAAAGAACCGGAAAATAAGTGACAAAACAGCAACATTAACCCCTCATATATCAATAATTACCCTAAATGTAAATGGATTGAACTCTCCAATCAAAAGATACAGAGTGGCAGGATGGATTAAAAAGCAAGACCCAACAATATGCTGCCTCCAGGAAACACATCTCAGCTCTCAAGACAAGCACAGGCTCAGAGTGAAAGGATGGAAGACAATACTCCAAGCTAATGGCAAACAAAAGAAAGCAGGTGTTGCCATACTCATATCAGACAAAGTAGACTTCAAGATAAAACAAGTTAAGAGAGACAAAGAAGGGGAATATATAAGGATAAAAGGGACATTCCACCAAGAAGACATATCACTTATAAATATACATGCACCCAACATAGGAGCACCAATGTACATAAAGCAACTATTAACAAACCTAAAAGGAGACATTAACAACAACACAATAATAGTAGGGGATCTTAATACCCCACTTACATCAATGGATAGATCATCCAGACAAAAAGTCAATAAAGAAACAGTGGACTTAAATGAAAAACTGGAAGAGATGGACCTAGTAGACATATACAGAGCACTGCATCCAAAAACAGCTGACTATACATTCTTCTCAAGCATGCATGGAACATTCTCAAGGATAGACCATATGTTGGGAAACAAAGCAAGCCTCAATAAATTTAAGAAGATTGAAATCATAACAAGCATCTTTTCAGACCATAATGCTATGAAACTGGAAATGAACCACAAAAAAAACTGGGAAAGTGACAAAAATGTGGAGATTAAACAACATGCTGCTGAACAACCAATGGATCATTGATGAAATTAAAGGAGAAATCAAAAACTATCTGGAAACAAATGAAAATGAAAATATGCCATACCAAACCATATGGGATGCAGCAAAAGCGGTCCTGAGAGGGAAACTCATAGTGATACAAGCCCACCTTAACTAACAAGAAAAAGCCCAAATAAGCAACCTTAAATTACACCTAACAGAACTAGAAAAAGAAGAACAAACAAAGCCCAAAGTCAGCAGAAGGAGAGAAATAATAAAAATCAGAGCAGAGATAAATGAAATTAAGACCAAAAAAAACAGTAGACAGGATTAATGAAACAAAGAGTTGGTTCTTTGAGAAGATCAACAAAATCAACAAACCCTTAGCCAGGCTTACTAAGAAAAAAAGACAAAAGGCTCAAGTAAATAAAATTAGAAATGAAACAGGAGAAATTACAATGGATACCACGGAAATACAGAGGAAAATAAGAGAATACTATGAGAAATTATATGCCAACAAATTGGACAATCTAGAAGAAATGGATAAATTCTTAGACTCATACAACCTCCCAAAACTGAACCAAGAAGAAATGGAGAATCTGAATAGACCAATCACAAGTAAAGAGATTGAAATAGTAATCAAAAACCTCCCAAAAAATAAAAGTCCAGGACCAGATGGCTTCTCTGGTGAATTTTACCAAACATTCAAAGAAGATTTAATACCCATCCTTCTCAAACTATTCCAAAAAATAGAGGAAGATGGAACACTTCCTAAATCATTCTACGAGGCCAACATCACACTGATACCAAAGCCAGATAAAGACAATACAAAGAAGGAAAGTTACAGGCCGATACTGCTGATGAACATAGATGCAAAAATCCTCAACAAAATATTGGCAAACCGAATACAGCAATACATTAAAAAGACCATAAACCATGTTCAAGGGGGATTTATACCAGGGACGCAGGGATGGTTCAACATCCGCAAATCAATCAACGTCATACATCATGTCAACAAAACCAAGAATAAAAACCACATGGTCATCTCAATAGATGCAGAGAAGGCATTTGTCAAGATACAACATCCATTTGTGATAAAAACTCTCAACAAAATGGGAATAGAAGGAAAGTACCTCAACATAATAAAGGCTATTTATGACAAACCCACAGTCAACATCATACTCAACGGGGAAAGACTGAAATCCATTCCTCTGAGAACAGGAGCGAGGCAGGTCTGCCCACTCTCACCACTCCTGTTCAACATAGTACTGGAGGTTTTGGCCAGAGCAATTAGGCAAGAAAAAGGAATAAAAGGAATCCAAATAGGTAACGAAGAAGTGAAACTCTCACTATTTGCAGATGACATGATTTTATATATAGAAAACCCTAAAGAATACCATAAAGAAGCTGTTGGAAAACTATTAGAAATAATCAACAACTACAGCAAAGTTGCAGGGTACAAAATGAATCTACAAAAATCAGTTGCATTTCTGTATGCTAATAACAAACTAACAGAAAGAGAGCTCAAAAAGATAATACCATTTACAATTGCATCAAAAAGAATAAAATACCCAGGAATAAATCTTACCAAGGAGGTGAAAGACATATACAATGAGACCTACAAGACATTATTGAAAGAAATCCATGATGACACAAAGAAATGGAAAGATATCCCATGCACGTGGATTGGAAGAATAAACATAATTAAAATGTCTATATTACCTAAAGCAATCTACAGATTCAATGCAATCCCAATCAGAATCCCAATGACATTCTTCATGGAAATAGAAAAAGAATATTAAAATTCATATGGGGCAACAAAACACCCGAATAGCTAAAGCAATCCTAAGAAAAAAGAACAAAGCAGGAGGCATCACAATCCCGGACTTCAAAACATACTACAAAGCAATAGTAATCACAACAACATGGTACTGTACAAAAACAGACACACAGATCAATGGAACAGAATTGAAAGCCCAAAAATAAAACCACACGTATACGGACTGCTAATTTTCAACAAAGCAGCTCAGAACATACAATGGAGAAAGTCTCTTCAATAAATGGTGTTGGGAAAACTGGACAGCCACTTGCAAAAGATTGAAAGTGGACCATCTGCTGTCCCCATTCACAAAAATTAACAAAAATGGATCAAAGACCTGAAGGTGAGACTTGAAACTATAAAACTCATAGAAGAAAATATAGGCAACACACTATTTGACACTGGTCATAAAGGAATCTTTTCGGATGACATGCCTACCCAGACTGGGGAAACTAAAGAAAAAATAAACAAGTGGGACTTTATCAGATTAAAGAGCTTCTACAAGACAAACGAAACCAGAATCAAGATGAACAGACAACCCACCAGCTGGGAGAGAATATTTGCAAAACATACATCTGACAAGGGGTTGATCTCCCTAATAGATAAAGAACTCACACAACTGAACAACAAAAAAACAAACAACCCGATCAAAAAATGCACACAGGAAATGAACAGACACTTCTCCAAAGAAGATATGCAGATGGCCAATAGGCACATGAAAAGATGTTCAACATCATTAATCATCAGGGAAATGCAAATCAAAACAACCCTAAGATATCACCTCACACCCGTTACAATGGCTATAATCACCAAGACAAAAAACAACAAATGTTGGAGAGGATGTGGAGAAACAGGAACCCTCATACACAGCTAGTGGGACTGCAAACTGGTGCAGACTCTATGAAAAACAGTATGGAGATTCCTCACAGAATTAAAAATAGAGATGCCCTATGATCCAGCTATCCCACTACTGGGAATCTATCCAACGAACCTGAAATCAACAATCCAAAGAGGCTTATGCACCCCTATGTTCATTGCAGCATTATTCACTATAGCCAAGAAGTGGAAGCAACCTAAGTGTCGCTCGACTGACGACTGGATCAAGAAAATGTGGTATATATATACAATGGAATACTACTCAGCCATAAAAAAAGACAAAATCGTCCCATTTGCAACAACATGGATGGGCCTGGAGGGTATTCTGTTAAGTGAAATAAGCCAGAAAGAGAAAGACAAACACTGTATGATCTCACTCATATATGGAATATAAATCAACACATGGACAGAGAAAACTATATTGTGGTTACCAGGGGCAATGGGGGTGGGGGGTGGGCACAAGGGGTGAAGGGAGACATATATATGGTGATGGACAAACAAAAATGTACAACCCAAAATTTCACAATGTTATAAACTATTAAAACATCAATAAAAAAATCAATGAATTATTTTGAAGAAAACTGTGGTGGTCTCCTTCAACTCACGGAAGTTTCCTTGGACACTCTATGTTCTGCTTGAAGCCTCTTCTCTCCTATATGTTTCTCCATTCCCCATCCTATGGCCTTAAATCTGGACTTTCTTTTTATGTTTCCTTTTCACAGGCTGACAAACTGGCTGGATGGTCAGCTGGAATTTGGTTTGGGGCTGCCCTCCTTGGTTTCACATTCTGCAGAAGAGATTAGGAGGAGGAACTGGGTATCTTGGCTCAGTTACCTCTGGGTTCCCCCCTCTTCTTGGATCTGTGTACAGGGCATTCATTCTGTCTGTCCTCTGCCGTATGTTAAGGGTAGCGACCCTGGAAGGCAATATCTGATATTGTCCAGCAGGATTAATGACTCTCAAATTTGGGAGTGAAGTAGCACCAAGCCCACCCGGCCACAGACAGAAAGCCAAATTCTCCAATCAGCTTTCCAGGGATGACTGATAGTCTGATCTCTAACATTCAGCATCCTGAGTAATCAATTAGTTCTGAATCTAAGGGGAGGGTTGTGTTGCCTATTAGACTCTTAAAACCCCACCAATAAATTTAAAATGTGAATTAAAATATTTTAACTTAGAAAATTGGCAAAGAGAATGTCACGATAATTGACAACAATAATGCCACCAGCTAGTGATGAAGAGGCTTCAGACAGAAGGCGGGAAAGACCATAAATGAATACAGCCTCTGGAAGGCATCCTGCAACACTCAGCGCAAATTCCAGAAGGCGCTTCCTCCTCTCTGAGTTTATCTGCAATTTTAATGCAATCCTGATCACGTGTATTCAGATTTCTTTTAGAAACTAAAGCTTATATGGAAAATAGACGAGACGGTACAGAAAAATTCTGAAAGAACCGTGTAAGGGGTTTAGATCTACCAGATATTAGGACTATCAAGTAAAAATAATTAGGCATACAGTGCTAGTCCGTAGATAGACAGATCAATAAAAGTGAATGAGTGTGAGGAAACTAAACCAAAGATATATGAAAATTTAGTATACAATCAAGGTAGCATTTCGAATCAACTGAAATAAAATAGTGTCACACTGGCTAGCCATCTGAAAACAAAATGGATTCTTATTCTCAGTCTTTATGTAAAAATAAATGCTAGCTAAACCAATGATTTAAATGTAAAAAACTAAAACTATAAAACTACTGGGTGAAAACACTGGTACCACACTAACTTCACGCAGCCTCTCTGTGTCTCACAGCAGGACGTCTGCCCCTTTCTATTACTCCTATGATAACCATATAAAGTTAGAGATATATTCTAATCCCTGTAGCAACCACTACGAAATAACCATAATCAAATTACGAAATATAGCTTTAAAAAATGGAATACTAAAACTACTCTATCCAAAAGAAAAGAGGAAAAGGAAAAAAACATATTGAGCAAATATAAAAGAAACAGCAAGATAATGAGCTTGACTCCCCATACGAATAATTAGATCAAACATAATTGAATTAAATATTCCATTTTAAAGGAAGAGACCCTCAGAATAAATTAAAATGCAAGGCGATTTACTGTTCATAAGAAAAGCACTTTAAGCATAAATACATAGACACAGGTTGAAAGCAGAAGAAACAAAATGGAAAAAGATACTCTACGCACACAAATACATACACTAAACATGAAAACTTGGGTGCCTATGTTAATATCAGTCCCAGTTGACTTAAAGACAGAATTACCAACTGAGATAAGGGGACATTTCACAGTGATAAAGGGGTCAATTCATCAAGCTGACCCAACAATCCTAGATGTGCATAAACCTAACCAGAGTTTCAAAATACATGAAGAAAACTGATAGAAATGAAAAGAAAAATAGATAGATTGACAACACTAGTTAAAAGTTGTACTATTTTCCCAGTAATTGACAGAAATGATAAACAAATCAGTTAGCTTACAGAAGATTTGATAACACCATCAACCAACTGTGCCATTTACAGAAGACCACCCCTTCCAACAACTGCAAGACACACATTCCTTTCAAGTGCTTATGGAATATTCACCAGTAGAAACTATGAGCTGGTCGGGCCGGCCCCGTGGCTTAGCAGTTAAGTGCACGCGCTCCGCTGCTGGCGGCCTGGGTGCGGATCCCGGGCGCGCACCGACGCACCGATTCTCTGGCCATGCTGAGGCCGCGTCCCACATACAGCAACTAGAAGGATGTGCAGCTATGACATACAACTATCTACTGGGGCTTTGGGGGGAAAATAAATAAATAAATAAAATCTTTTAAAAAAAAAGAAACTATAAGCTGGTGTATAAAAAAAGTTTCAACAAATTTAAAGATGAAAATCATAAAGAATATATTCTCTGATTATAAGAAAATTAAATTAGAAATTAAAAACAAAAAGATATCTTTTAAAATCCTCAAATATGCGGCAATTAAGCAATGTATTCCTAAGTAAGCCATAAGTCAAAGAATAAAATTTCAAGAAAAAACTTTTTTAATATTTTGAGCTATATGATAATGAAAACACAGCCTATAATAATTTGTAATATGCAGCTGAATATGTGCCTACAGGAAAATTTATATTTTCAAATGCTTATATGGGAAAAGGAGAAAGGTTTTATGTCAATAATCTAAGGATTCATCACAAGAAACTAAACAAAGAGCAAATCAAAGACAAAGTAGAAGGGAAGAAATACTAAAGGGTAGAAATGATTGAAATAGAAAAGAAGCAAAAGAGAAAATCTTTGAAACCCACATTGTTTGCAAGATCAAAGAAAAACTGAGAGCAAACATGATTTACCAATTTCAGGAATTAAACAGAGGGACATTATTATGGGTAACATGAGTATTAAAATAAGAAAGTATTATGAAAAATTTGATGCCAATAACTTTGTTAACTCAGATGACATGGACATATTCTTTGAAAGACACAAAACACCAAAACTGGTACGCAATGAGAAATATCTGTATGGCCTTGTATCTGTTAAAGAAATTGAGTCAATGATGAACTCTCTCCACCAGCACACACACTCACTCACACACACACAGACTTCTCCAAGCCCAGATGGCTACATTCATGAATTCATTACATTTACGAGAAAAATAATAACAATACAGGAGGAAGGAAAACCTTCCTAACTCTTATTATGAGGCCAATATAACCCAGACACAAAGACCAGGGAAGAAAATAACAAGAAAAATATTATAAACCAATATCTCATAAATATAGATGTAAGTTCTTGATAAATATCAGGAAATCAAACTCAGCACTCTCTCTCTCCACACACACACACACACACGCACCCACCCACACACACACACACACGCACACACACACACACGAAGAGAGTGGTCATGCTAATTTGTGGACCTAAACAGTCCATACTCCCAGGACTATACCTAATTAGGCCACCTGGTTCTTATTTATATTAAAACACTTCAGTAACATGCATGTCACTATTCCTTTGATAACCTACTTCAACACGCCATTTTCTGGGTTTAGCTTTTGTGCTGTTTTTACAAAGGACCAATTGTAAACCACCAAGAGAAAAATGTGTTATAAAAATAAACAGGGCACAACCTTAAGAAATGTACTTTTAAAATCACTGTGAGTTTATCAATAATAAGCTTTGATGTTCTCAAACTTTTGTATATAAAAACATTTTCCCCCAAATGACTGAAGTCATCCAACATGGACATAAATAAAGGATGACCAAGGTCAATGTAAGGAAAGAACATAAAACAAAGTAAAATTGGTGATTTACAAATGAGCCTGATGTGAGGTTTTGTGGCTTTTGGTTCTTGTTGCTCTTGTGGTTGCTGAGGTTGAGCTCTGTTTTAGAAAGAGTCATTTTATCCCGCAACTGAATTTTGAGTTACGTGGGTCAAAATCACTTCAGAATTTTAAAATGGAGGGGGAGGGAATGAAAAGAAAAACAGGAACATACAGTTAAGTTTACCTTCACGAGGTCACCACATACTAGGGAGAGAAACCCCAAACCCAAACCAGCACAGACTTGTCCATGCCCACCCCCACCCCCACCCCGGGTGCTTCTCAGGGAATCACAGGAACAAGCTAACACTGCTGGCGACCTCTTCTGATTTCTATTCAGTGATCAGCTCACATTTCCTACTCGGTATAAAAATAACATTCACCGTCGAGTTTCATAGTAATCCCTAGAGATGTTCCTTTCGAGTCACTCACAGATACTAACTACATTATTCATACCAAATATTAGGACACATGGTCTTTTTAAAAAAGATTTTCCAGATGTGGAAATGAAAAGTTTAAGTGAAAAGCAGAGCTTTAGTGAGCCACACTTGTTGAAAAGAGAAAGAAGCACATGAAGGGGGACTCTTCACTCTTTACATGAATATTTATTTATTGAGCAGCTGTGACCTGCAAAGCGCCAGGGACAAGAGAAAGACGGATATGGTCTCTGTCACCTTGGAGCTTGAATTCTAACCAGGGAGACAAACAGGAGAACTAGCACTTGGAGCGCACTTAACACGGGGACCTCTCCTCGACTTGAGGTGGCCAAGACGAAGAATGCAATACCTTGAAGAGGTGATGTCTAAGCTAAGTAGGGGTTAGGCCAAGTGTTGGAGCTTAAGGTAGGGAAAGAACTGTCAGGCGGAGGGAAAGAACCCTGCAATGAAAAGGGGCATGGAACACTTAGTTGAACAGTTAAGGAACAAAAAGGCAGAAACACACAACCACCTCACTAATAGGACGCTGCTACTAATTCTGATGCCTGTACATGGTAAGCTGATACTTCTGCAAACAGAAGCTTCCAGATGTCAAAGCCATACCTGCTACTAACAATGCTGGTTATCTAATTAACTCATTGTGGTAGACAGACTGTTAAGATGGTTCTCAAAGACCCCTGCCTCCTGGTATTCATGTTCTTGTGCAAGCTCCTCCCCTTGAGAGGGGGCTGGCCTGGTGACTTCCTTCTAACCGACAGAATATGGGAATAACTTTCATGATTTCAAAAACTTGTGACTTTTGCCTTTCTAGCAGACTCTCTCTATTGCCTTCTCGGTGTGCTTGCTTTGATGAAGCAAGCTGCTCTGCTGGAGAGGCCCACTTCCTAGGGAAATGAGGGAGGCCTCCAGCCAACAGCCAGCTAGGAATGGAGACCCTCAGCCAACAGCTCTCAAGGAACCGAATTCTTCCAATAACCATGTGAACTTGGAAGCAGATCCTTTCCCAGTTCAACCTTCAGATGAGGGCGCCCGGCCCCAACTGACAGCTGAAATGCAGCCTGTGTGAGAAGCTGAACCAGAGGATCCAGCTCAGCTGTGCCAACATTCCTGACCCCAAAAAAAAGTAAGATCATAAGTGTGTGTTACTTTAAGCCACTAAGGTGTGGTAATTTGATACACAGCTGTAGATAACAAATACATTCATGTATGTGCATTTATAATCTAAATATTTTCTATAGCCATCGCAGATAAAAGGGAGTCCTGTCCTTTATTTGTGAGAGAGAACAGAGGACAGTATACTTATTAAACCGTAAGTTTCCCTCACAGAGAAAACATATTTTAGCTAAGTCTACACGTTCCTTTAAGGCAGGAACAAAGGGTCAAAGAGGTTGGACCCTGAAAATGGGTCCCCAATTTTCCTATCTTCACTGTCAATCCCTGAGAGGCAGGGCCCACCCACAGGAAAAGTCCCCGAGATCTACCCAGTGACACACTCAATATTGCTCCACCTCAGTGCCATCCTGGAAAGATGAGCTGTTCTCTTCTCAAACCCCGACGCCCCAACAGCAACACGAGATGGGAGAGCTGCAGAGGGTTCCAAGTCTGGAAGGGCACTTGCAAGTCATGGCTCTTTCCACAGCAGCCCAGGGGTTTATCATGTGGGCTCTGAAATCAACCGTCCTGTTTGGTCCTAGCTCAGCCTCTTAGAAGAAGTGGGGACTGAAGCAGACTGCAAGTTCTCTATGCCTTGGTCCCTGCTTCTGTAAAATGGAAGTAATAATGGCACAAATCTCCCAGGGCTGTGGTGAGACTTTAATGAGAGAACTCATGAAAATGGCTTAGGCCAGCGCCTGTTGAATGTGAGGTTCGTTGCTGGTGTCATCGCTATTGCCGTTAGCAGCATATGTTCCATTTCTCTATCTCCTACTTGTCCAGTACTTCAGGTGCAGAATCTCAGCTGTGCCACCTGCTAGCTGCGTGACGTTGTGCAAGTTTAACTTCCTAACCTTGGCTTTCACATCTAAAAAAGAGAGTGATCCTAGTACCCACCTCCCAGGTGCATGGTGAGGATGGACTGAGAATGCACGGGAACCCTTGGAACAGTGCTGGCACACGGAAATCACAAAGGCAAAAACTCCTTTATGGAATTCCTCAATTCTGTCATCAAAGTAAGTGCAATTACCGTGGGGAAATATGACTATTGTCCGGGTATGCAGGTAAAACTGTAACTAGGAGCCCTTGAGCACTGTCTGATAATGTGTTGAACTAAGAATGAGTGGACTTTTTTGAAAATTATTTGTGTCTTTGAACCTCGGGGGAAATGGTAGCCGTATAAGAAAGCATAAGTGTAAAGAAAAGTGTAAGAAATATTCAGGAGATGATCTTGGCAGCAGGGAAAAACATATCTTTTCGTTAACTTATTTTCCTATAAATTGGAAAAAAAAATACCAACATTTGGTTAGAGTGGGACATTTCTGTCAGATTCTGGAATATTCTAAATGTGCATTGATTGGAACTACAAGGATGCAGAGCCTCTAACTGGCAATCACAGACTCTAACTGGCAATGAACACAAAAGTTAAGAGCTTATGGATATGCCTTACCCACAGAATGTGAGAGATCTCTATTTCTAGGCAATTTTTATGAACACCTACCCAGCACTCTGATGAGCACTTTAAATTTTATTTTCCTTGCAATTCTACTCTTAGTTCTCCTCCCAACTCCCTTTCTTAAGAAGCCAGAGGAACATAGGGGCTGGGGAAATTCATGCCTCTGGCCTGGGACTCTGCCATCATTTGTTCTTTCTCCAGCCTTTATGCAGAGCCCACAGTATGTCCCACAGGGTAGAGAAGAAGAAAATGAATAATCATTTTGTTTGCTATAACTAAATGATATTTGAAAGAGTTGACATTCTTAGAACAATCTCGAATGGCCCTGGTTAACAAAGAGATGCCCTAACCCTAGACCAATATAATCAAAGACTGAACATGAGATTGAAGGTGGGAGAAGGAGCAGAGGCACCCTGCTCTCCCACACCTCTGCCACACCCTCTGCTGACGTTTGGGATTAACTTGTACACCCATCTACCAAGAGCAGGAGGGGAGGGTGGCTCATGAACGCCGAGAACTTTGTGCCTTCCAAGAGAAGAGGGCAAACCTGAGTCACTGAAGGAACAGCGGTACCACGTGCCCCCCTTGCACAATCTAAAGGGAAGACCTTACATTACAAAAGCTTTGCCCAACATTCCCCTCATTCAGTGCTCACCACAGCCCAGTGAGGGAGGCTGTATCCTTCTTCTCCTTTGACAAATAAGGAAACTGAGGTTCAAAAAGATTTAGGAGGTTCCTCAAGGTCACACAGCTATAAAGGGGCCAAGCCAGAACTCCGAGTCAGGCCTTCTCACTCCAGGTTCAGAATCCTGGCAATGATCCTGGCCATCTCTCAATTTCATCACCAAAGCCCGAGAAAACACAGCACCCTCAACCCACTAAATCCACACACAGTGACATCAGGGGAGAGAAGTCCAAGAAATCTCCTTATGTGATGTCTTTTATGCCCATAAGAGAAGCAGAAGCTTCTATTAGGGATTGTTTTATGCTTTAAAACAGTTGTCTTGCCTTGGCTTTTTGAACTATATCGTTCCCGGTCCCTTCTGCCACCCCTTTGAACTCACTTCCTTACTTGGCCCTCAGTTGCGTTGAGTATGAAAGAAGGGTGGAAAGCACTTTTTAAGGCTGAGCAAAGACAAGAAAAAGAGAAGAGAGACTGAAATATGTGTCAGCTGTGAGGAGAAGTTCCAGGAGGACCATCTATTGCAGCTGAACAAATGGTGCTCAAAGGAACAGACTTTCCCTACTAAGAATTTGGAAATAAAACTTAATGAATTGAGTACACTAAATCTGACACACCCAAATTTTAGTGACAAATCAGACATCTGATTTTTCTAGATAAGTCAGTGGAGAAATCAATCTACATGGGATCATATTGTTCATTCCAAAAGTGACAAAGATATGCAGATGAGTGTTTCAATCATCAGCTCACCCCATTATACAATCAGCTCTCTATATTAGAATTTTCAAGGATGGAACAAATTCAGTACACACTCCTGGAAGGAGCACAAGAATGGAATTCCGTGCTCACCTCCACTGGCAGGGGAGCAGCTCCTTGGAGTGTATTCTGGCCGTATTTCCCAGTTGTTCTCATTTTACCTCAGACAGAGGGAGACGGAAACAGGGATGGCTTCCTCCCCAAAGGCCAGCTTGGCTCCATCGTTAGCACATCTCACCCCTGCAGCTGCCAAGGCAAAGACAACATGCCAGCAGAGAAGCTGCTGACTTGCTTTTCTGACCAAGTTCCTGGACCATTGGAAGCTGAGAATCAGGGTGCCAGATGGTTCTACTCATTTTCTGTCCATCTTTAGGATCCATGCACTCTACATGCCAGTAAGTCAGCATCTCCGTCTGTTTTCTCACCGTCGTATCCCCAGCTGCAGGCACAAATCTGGGATTACAGCAGGCAAATAAACTTGTTGGCTAAGATAACCAAAGAATCAATGCGGGGAACTTCCAGTTCTGAAAGCATGGTAGACTGAACTGATGCAGATAGTAAACCTTCCCACTGCAAACACGTAAGAATGCTAAACTAAACGTGACAACTCCTATAGTACGTACACAATTAAACCAGAAAAAATGGAAATTACCTGAATCCATAAATAGAAAGGGAATTCATAGACAGAGAACTCGAACACTGCCAATGCCATGGACATCCAGGAGACCCAGCAGACAAAGGCCTTCAGTCTAGGAGCTGTAATTTAATGACAGGAGGTATGATCTGGAACACACAAGATGGGGAAGTGGGGCTGAGACCCTTGCATAAAGCCAGGACCCTGCAGGACTGTCTTTCCCAAGTTCAAGGGGTTAGAAAAACTCTACCAAATGACCCAGGGAAACTGCAGGGTTGCCATGTCTACCCAGAGAGCTTGTGAGAGCTAGGCAGTCTCAGAAGAGAAATCAACACTTCCAGCCTTTGCCACATAGGTGTGAAGACCAAAATTACAATAACTATGGGATATAAAATTCCCAAGATGAGATATTAACATAAAAACTGGGCTCATATGAGTGAAATCCTTGAAACACCTATCATCAGTAAACAAACTCTGCTCCACTGGATCTTTCATAATCCAAGGTGCATAGCACTCCCATGGAGGGGGGAGTGGTAGAGGGGAAAAAGCTGAAAATGAGTTCACAATTCAAAACTGTAAGGCACGGCAGAGATAATGTATGATAATACAAATTCAGCACCGTAAGAGCTAGAGATAATAGAATAATCTGAAAGGGATAAACAACATATATGTCCACAAGTTTTAAATACAAAGAACAATACATAGGAATCATAAAGGAAGATAATGAAAGCACATTATTTTTAAAAGATCTAACAAGATTGAAAAAGAACAAAATAAAACTTCTATAAATAAAAAAATTAAAGACATTAGAAAATGTAAAGTAAGTCCATTTAAAGACAGTTTAAACAGTGATTTAGACACAGCTCAAGAGAGAACTGTGAAACGGAATTTAGACTTGGAGACATCATCCAGAATATAAAGCAGAGTGAGAAAGAGAAGTTAAAAACAGGATGACTGAATGATAAGGTCCACTTACATATAATAAAAGTCCAAAGGAGATAATAGAGAAAATAAGGATAAGACAGTAATTGAAGAGATAATGGCTAAGAATTTTCCATAACTGATTGGATTCAAGGAGCACAGCAAGGCCAGATATACATAAATTAAAAATAAATCTATATCAAAAAACATAACAATAAAACTACAGAACCACAAAAAAACAAAGAACAACGTTAAAAGCAACGCAGAGAAAAAAGCAGGTTTAGTGCAAAAGAACAATCATTACAGACTTCTCAACAGTACTGCAGAGGCCGGATATCAGAGGTAATATCAGCTAAAGGAAAATAACTGTCAACCTGGAATTCTATACAGTGATAACCTAACATTCATGACAAAGGGAACACAAATATTTTCCAGGCAGACAGACACAGAGAATTTGCTACTCAGAGACCTTAATGTAAGACTACTTTGATAAGAAGCAAACTGAATCCAGAAGGCAGAAGAGGTTTGCAGGAAGCCATGATGGAAAAGAGGAGCTGGTTACACTGGATAAACCAAAACAGGCCTGGACTACGGGAAACAAAACCAGAGCCTACCACCACCCCACTGCGTTTGTTTTGATGAGAGATATGTTTCAAAACAGTAGAACTAAAATGCTAACCAACAATAATAATAAATGGAAGGAGCGATAAAGGCATTCCGGCATGCTCAGCCTGTAGAATTGTTTGGGAGGAGGCCAGAGTTTTGACGACCTTTAGAATTACTACCTGAAGCACAAATGTCAAAAATTTAACAGTAGTGGGGCCAGCCTGATAGCGGAGCGGTTAAGTGCGCGCTCTGCTGCTGGCGGCCGGGTTCGGATCCCGGGCACACCGACCACTTGTCAGGCCATGCTGTGGTGGTGTACCACATAAAGTGGAGGAAGATGGGCATGGATGTTAGCTCAGGGCCAGTCTTCCTCAGCAAAAAGAGGAGGATTGGTATGGATGTTATCTCAGGGCTGATCTTCCTCACACACACACACAGAAAAATTTAACAGTACTACTCAAAATGTGGAAACAGAATAGATAACCTCTAAGTTAACAGACCTGGAGAGAAGCAGGTGTAAATACTCCTTCTGCAATATAATAGGCGACAGAAAAAAGAAACGGTATCTAGAAATAGCAATGGTAAATTGAGAATAAAATGGATGAAGAATTCAAAAATATTAAAGGTCACAATAAATGTGAGTGGATAAAACTAGGTAGTTAAAAGGCAGTAATTATAAAGTTTTAAAAATCCAGGCGTATTCTATTTACAACAGACACGTGAAATATAATGGGAAATCTGAAAATGAAGAGATAGGAAAAGATATACCAGAAAAGTATTAAACAAAAGAAAAGTGATACACTAATATATGTCTTAGACAAATCTGAAGCTGTACACAGTTGAATGGAATCAACAACCATCTTCAAAATGTATCGTGAAAAAGTGGACAGAATCACAAGGAGAACTGGAAAATCCATAATTAGATTAGATTCTTAAGCCTCTCTAGAGACAGAAATATTGAACTAAAAATATTCGTCATGATGTAAGATTTGACATCCGTTAACAAGCTTAATCTAATTGACATATCTAGAACTCTATACCCAATACTTAGCCCATGTATGTTATCTTCAAACACACATGTAATTTTTACAAAAATTCACCATGCATTAACTCCTAAAGAAAACTCCAAATATATGAGAATCAATAGGACACAGATCACGTTCTCTGACACCAGTGCACCGAAATCGGAGATCAAGAACAAAGATAACTGACATCATTCCAAGCTTTTGGAAAGTAAAACACAGACATACACACCAATCAAAACGTGTCTAAATAACTTAGTATCAAAAAGTTATACTGCAGTTTATAGACTATTTTGGACTGGATGATAACACAAAACTGAAAATGTGTACCAGTGACAGCAGGAATTGGAGGGGAAATGTCCCCCTTTGTGGATATAACAGAAGAGAAGGATGATTGAAAATAACAGAGCTAAGCTTTCAAGAGAAGGGAGAAATAGAAATAGAACAACGGCAAAAACTCCAGGAAAGTAGAAGAAAGGGACAAAATTTAATGACATAGAAAACAAAAATAAGAGAACTAATTAGAACTAATAAAAATGGAGCAAGGTTGCTGAATTCAAAATCAAAATATAAAAATCAGTAACATTCATTTATACTGAAAAGAAAACATCAATTAGAACTTTGAAAAAAGATATAATTCCACAGATAAAACAAGAATAGCCATGAGCTGGAACTCGTAGAAGCTGAGTAACAGACACGCGTGTGCTCATTATCCCAGTCTGTCCACGTTTGTGTACGTTTAAAGTTTTCCATATTAAAGAGTTAAAATCTAAATTTAAAATAGTGACACCATTCAGAATGACAACAAATCTATTAGGTACTTAGAATACCTTGAAATATAACTTACAAAAATGTCTAAGAACTTTAGAGAGGAAATTATTTAAAACTTATTGAATAATATTACTGAAAACATATAAAGAAAGAAATGACCGCATTCATGACACGAAGCTTTGATGTCATGAGGATGTCAGTTCTCCCCCAAATTAATCTATAAGTTCTCACGGGGTATTCTGGAGAACTTAGCAAGAAGATTCTCAAGTTCATATGAAATTCTAACAACTCAAGAATAGTCAAGACAATTTTAAAAGAGAGCACGGGAGAGGAGGAGGGGAAATTAACACTTTCTAAGCACTTAGCATGGGCCAGGTGCTGTTCCAGGCCCTTTCCCTGTACCATGTCATTCATCCTCCCCACACCTCTTGGGGGGCAGATACTGTTATCATCAGCATTTCCTAGAGGGAGACACTGGGGGAAAAGATGACATCATTTGCCTGAGGTTTAGGGTGACCAACCATCACCGTGTGCCCAGCACTGAGGGGGTTCCCGGGACATGGGATTCTCGGTGCTGATCCTGGGGAAGTCCCGACAACACAGCACGTTAATCACCTTCTCCAGGTCACAGGTCAGTAACTAGATGGCAGAGCTGACATGCAAACCCCAGCAAGGTGACCTCAGTGTCTGCCCTCTACACGACAACCAATCTAAACTCTCAAGACTTACTATAAAGTACAGAATACTGAAACCAGTATGATACTGGAAAGAGAATAAATCAATAGTCCAACAGAACGAGGAACCCAGAAGCATATCTATCTACACCTGGTGTTTATCAGAAGGGAGAAAGGATTCAATAAATGTTACTAGGACGACTGGTCATCTCACCTATGTAGCGAAAAATAGATGCTCACTTCATGCAATCAAGAAAAAATAAATTCCAGTTATACTAAAAATTAACAGCAGAAAGTTAAAATTTAGAAGAAATTATAAAAAATCTCTTTTGGAGCTTAGGAAAGAGAGAAGGATTTCTTGAACTAAACTTACAAAGAAGAAAGGGCAAATGATGAGAATAAGTAATTCAAAGAAGAAACGCACAGAACGATATAAACACCTAGAAAGAGTCTCAGACTCTCCAGTAATCAGGAGAATGCCCATGAGGACAACGAAATATTTCAGTCCAGCTTGGCAACATTTGAAAATCTGAAAATGCCAAGCGTTTGCAAAAATGTGGGTAACCAAAACTCCCAACAAGCAGGCATGTAAATTGGTACAAGCAATTAGAAAGCAATAGAGCAAAATACATTAAAGTAGAAAGTTGGCCACAACTCAACCACTCTTTTCTAACAGATTCCCTAGAGCTCACGCCCGTGTATAACGAGACAGGTACAAGTATCCCAACACCATGGCAATATCACAAAGTTGGGGAAAAAAGATATTTATCACTAGAGGAGTGCATAATGTATGGTTCAGTCATTCAATTAAAAGGAATGAAGCAAGCGCATATATCAACATGAATAAGTCTTTAAAAGTATATTGATTTAAAAAAAGCAAGAGGCAGAGGCTGTTGTATATAGTCATCTTTTTCATGATCACATCTCAAATTATACTGAAATTGGCTGGAAAAATGATTTCAGTTCAAGAATTACGTAGTATGCACACTTCAGGAGGACGTCTGTTCTGTGAGCCAGAGTGCAGCTGCACTTGGAGACTTAACACAGACTCTCCATCCTAATGCAGGCTCCCAAGATCACTACCAAGAAACCTGGGATTCAAAACACAAAGACTAGGTTCTCAGGTGACATTCAGATTCATGTGAGCCTAGATCTCATGAGAAATGCTTAAATCCTATCCTGGCTTTCAGTACAAATATAGCAAAACACAAAACAAGGAGTCCTTTGGTCAGATTGCAGGCCAGTGCTCACCATGCCCTGCTGAGGGAAGACATGGCAGCGCCCACCACAGTTCATCGAGGGATCATCGAGACTGAGCAGGGAGGCCCAAGCTCCCAGGAGCGGATGAGCAGACGGAAGGTCCAGAGTGAGTCTGAGGAGATGGCACAATTTTTTAAGCAGTTGCCTGGAAGCTGAGCTCTTACTGTAGCCTTGCGATGACATAAAAGCTTAAAGGACAGAAAATGAACTGGAGCAAGTATGAGGACTGAAAGGGCAGCCTGTCGCAAAGCATGATATTCAATGCACACATTTCAATTGGCAAATAAATTTTATTTGAACTGCACTGCCATTCTATGAAAAACCAACCTAAATTACAATCTCATTGCTCTAGACATGATACTTATTCCAAACATAGAGTACCCACAGCTCGGTTAAGACCCGTCTCTGTCATGAGACAGACTGGAGAGTGCCCTGCATCTGCCACTTAGCAGATACTCATCATCTGAAGCCGAGGGGTCCTCCTCTGCAGAGTGAGGGCGACATCAGGACCGACTGAGGACTCCTCCACGAGGACTGCATGAGATAGTGCAGGCAGAGCTCTGAGAACAGCTCCTGGTGCCAAAGCACTCAGTCCACGCCTTGTTGAGTAACTGTGTGCTGCTATAAAAGCGTGAAGTTTAATAAAATACTGAACAAACACACATAGAGAAACAGCTACTACAACTGCACAGAAACTATTTCCTAAAACATTCTGTCTAGATTCTATCAACTTCACTCTCTCCATCCCAGAGAACTGATAATTAGAGAACTGTACAGACTACAAAGCTGGTTAATACAGCTCCCAGTGGGCGCACAGCCACAGGGCTGTAGGACTAGCCATTTGGTACAGACGAGACATCGGGACACCTGTCTTCATAAGTCACAGCTACTGCAGGAACAGTTTAGCTTAAAAAGGCCTCTGGAACAGACTCTGATACAAAAACAAAATTCTTTTGCAACTGTAATGAGTTCATTACAGCAACCCCCAAACCAGGAAGAAACACGCTCAGCTTCTTTAGATGATGCAGTTGTGTCATGGACTAGGCGCCTCGAGAAACACAAAGCGGGGTTTGGACGCAACTAACCGTTTTTCCAGGTTGTTTCTTTTCTTTTTGTATGTTAAGGAGATGTAACCACCAGCCATGCTGAAACTGACCAAGCCTCACCACAAGAGCCGTGCCCATGACCTTTGCCTTATTTTTAATGCAAAGATCTCTCCAGGAGGAGCTTAGGCCTGATTATGTGGAAGCATCTTCTCCAACAGAGCCTGTGCAAGCGAATACCCGCCTCTCCCTTCTGAAGATTCATTCCCAACCAAATAAAAGTTCCTGCTTCCCTTTGTTCGGGGACGCCATGACTTTAGAAATGATTCCTCATGGCCTCCTATTTGCTGCAAATACACTTTATGTGAGACAACTTCCACTGGTGTAGAGTCTTATTTAACTCACCAGGAGGTGAGCCCAGTTGGTTCAGTATCAGTTGCTTTCCTTAAAAAAAAAGTCTTCAGTTTCCACAACTGCACATCTTCCTAATTAGGTCTATGTTAACTGTGAGTAATTATAGATTTTTCAGAGCAAGTTTTGAAACATCTACAAATGGATGTAAGGTTTGTTTCCACAAGGAAGGAACAGAAAGAGCTGAATGAGAAGTGAGAGAAAGGAAACATGTCCATCTGGGGAGTGTGCTCACAACAGCAGGGGCTGGCAGCTCCATGGACATGGCAGACCCACAGGGCCATTGGTACTCCCTCCTGCAACCCTACCATAAGGAATAATAATAATCACCATAAAAAACCCAAAGAATTGGAGAGAAGATGACAGCAGGTAAGAGAAAGCAACAAAGCTTTGGAAGATGGAAGAGGTTAGACGAGTGGTTACCTACTCAGCAGAGAAGAGAGTGCTGGAATGCTGTCGCCTGAAGAGCAGGGAAGCCATCAGGAAGGTGACATGGATGAGCAGAATCCCAGAAAGGCTTGGGAATGGGGGGCTCTAGGCATCTCTGACGGTCAATACAGGCTGGGCTGAGAGACCATCCAAGGAGTAGAGGCCCAGGTCCCTTGCGGAGCCAGCAGAGCAAGGTGGCTATCCCCTCCCACAGACTGGGAGATGTCTTTTCTGGGGTCACTGAAGCAGAGAAGTGCTGTACTCAGGGACTCCAGACAGAGTCAGGGAGAAAGGCGCCAAAGGGGAAACAAAAAGATTCAAAGAAAAGAAGAAGGAAAGCACACTTACGGGTGAGACATCCACTTGAACCCTGTTCCCTAGGCAGCTCACAGACCCCGCAGCCAGGCTTCAATCCTCAGCAGGACGCTGTAGGATTCTTCTTTGGGGAAACTGACCAGCCTCACAAAACAGACAAGGTCGATGATGCATCAAGGTCCCTGCAGCAGAACTGGCGCTTCTGAAGCCCAGAGAACTTGCAATCTGATCTGAGTGTCTCCTTATTAAATGAAAACAGAGACAAATTTCAGACATTTGGAAAAGTCAGAGACTATAACAAATGGGAGTGGGGAAGAATCTCAGAGCTAATAATGAGAAAGACCTAAGCAGAAGAATACTTAAAAATACACTCCAAGAGTTCACAGAAATCTTGCATCCATTATACAAAAAGAACAGGACACTAACAAAAAGGAACATTCATAGAACAAGAGACATCTCTTGAAAATTAAATATCTGGTAGCAGAAATAACTTGAATAGCAGGGTTGGCAAATGTAAGTAAACAAACTCTCCCAGAAAGTAGAACAAAAATACAAAGATGAAAAATAGATAAGAAAACGAAGGGTGTTTTCAGGAGGTTGGGAGATCCAGCTAATAGCAGTTTCAGAAGAAGCATGATAAAGATGGCGAGGAAGAAATAAATGAAGAAATAATACAAGAAAGTATCTTGGATCTTTACAGCATGAATTTCCACACAGAAAGGGCCCACAGGGTTCCCAGCACAATCACTGATAAGAACTTAGCTAAAGTACATCATCATGAAATGTAAAAATATGAGGGATGAAAAGAAGATGATAAAAGCTTCCAGAAAAAAAAAAAGCCTACATTCAAAGGATTGAGAGTGCCATCAGATTCTCAAGCAGCAATGGGCCTAGTGACAATGAAGAAATGTCATAAAATACTGAGGAAATATGACTTCCACCTCGGAATATTATACCTAAACAAACAAGCTATCAAGGGTGGAATATATATATATATACTTGTATGCAAAGTATAGCAGACACACATTCCAACCTTCTTTCTTACTCACAGAACTGGGTTTTGTTTGAAACAACAATGTGTACAGCTCTTGACTCTCCTATCTTCCCATGCAGCTAGCAGTGGCCCTGTGTCACAGTCTGGCCAAGAAAATCTGCTACAAAGATTTCTGGAAATATTCTTCTTCTGATAAAATAAATGTGGCTGGCTCTGCTTTTTGTCTCTTCTGCCCTATTATTGCCTGGAATACAGATATAATGCCAAGGGGCACAGCAGTCATCATGACACTATGAGGCAGTAAGCATAAAGGCAAAAGTCAACATGTAAGTATGGCAGATACAAACAAAAGTAAGATCCTGGGTCCCTGAAGGTATTACTGACCCCCTACACCAGCTACCACACTGCTTACCTCACAACTGCTTCTTATGTAAAGGTAAAGGAAAAAAACTTGAAAATTGCTGTCATCAGGTTTTCTGTTATTTGCATTCGAAAGCATCCCTAACAAGTTATCAAAAATTTTTCCCTCTCACACACCTCACACCTCAGGAAGTTACTAGAAGATGTGCTTCACAACAAGAAGGAATAAACTAAGAAAGAGAAAGTTATGGTGCTCAGAAAACAGGTGATTCAACCCAGGAAGGAGGCAAGGGGAATTTCTAGCATCTTGGAAATAGGGCAGTCCTGAGACAACAGCTGTACTGCATGCCTAAAAAGTAACCGGTTTATATTGGAACAGGAGAACAAAGGGCTCCAGGAGAGACAACACCAAGGAAAATAAATAATGGATAGATTCTCTGATCATATTGAAAGAAGTTTAATAATTCTCTAAGAAAGTTCAGGGGTGAAGACTGGTAAACAGGAAACAAAGCAAAACAATTAAAAAAAAAAGCTTCAGGAAAAACAAAAAGTTGTAAGAGGAATGAAATGGAACTACAGAACACTGTGGGGCTCAACTGTGAACGATATTTGCAAAGTCATCATAGTGCAACATTGAACTCTGTTTTTAAAAATTATGGCAATATTACACTGGGAAGTCGGAACGAAGGGAAATCGGTGGGGCTGGAGTAGAGTGAGCAAGGGGGAGAATGGCAAGCAAGGAGATGACAGAGGACAATAGAGCTTAGGTTATCCAGAGGTTTGGATCTTCCTAAGAGCCACAGAAAGCCGCTGGAGAGTTTTAAATAGGAAACCAGCATGATTCAACTCATGATTGAAAATGATGACTTTGGCTGTGGTGCTGGGGAGAATACACTGTGCAGGGACAAGAGGGAAGTCAGCAGACTAGTTAGATGGCTACTACACCAGGGGTAAGAGGCTTCTGCAGAAGAGAGAAAAAAGAAGGGAAAAAAAGTGGTGTAGGTTGGGGAAGGCACACTTGGAAATGGGGGCAAGTGGGTAGAAGGAATACATTTTGGACGTTGGTTGCTTATGGAGGGAAAGGGGAGACTCAGGGATGACTTTCCAGGTGTTACCATAAGGCATTTGGAGAAGGCAGAGGATGCTATTGTTGAGTTTGGAAGACTGGGGGAGGAATGGATTCAGGAGTGGAGGGTTTGGGATCTAGGGTTCTGTTTTGGACCTGTTAGGACTGAGATGCCACTGAAGGGTACCAAGCAGGCAACTTTCTGGGGCTCAGGGTAACACACAGAGAGACAAACGCCAGAATATGCTCTGCCTTCAACAAGTGGAATTCTTCCTTTTCTCTTGCCAACACAAAGAAATGTTTCATTATGTGTTTGGATTTTGAAACAACTCAACGCTATGATTTGGTGCACTGATTGATTAAGACTTGACAATGAGAATCCAAGTGAGTCCTGGGATATGACAGCATGCGAGCCGCCCACAATGGTTAGGCCTAACTGGTTTTCCATTTTGAGTTGTAACTATCCTGAGGGAAAACTCTCTCCACCACAGCTGCAGTCATAAAATAAAGTCCCCCTCCATGAAATAATTTCCCATTATTAGCTTGATTTAGTAAAAATTTCCTCTAAAAAATAATACTGCCCATGCTCAGTGGACTTCTGTTTATGTGGACAGAGCATGTGCCAACGTGAAGACCACTTGGGCACACTTGGAGATGTTTCAGTTTTTAAAAACTTCTCTCAAAAAACATTCAAAGGGACCAGCAATTTGTACAAAAGTCTTTCAAAACACTTTTGCCTGCCATTGTTTTCATTTGCAGGGCATAGAGTTCTTTATACAGTCAGCAGTATTCTTTCTTGGCTTTCTCATTGTTTCTTAATTACTTTAAAAGTGCCATCCTCTTATTTAATCATTAATTCCCAAAGCGGTCTTCACTGGCCTGTGGATTTTAACCAGAGCCGGCTTTTAGCCACATTATCGCACATGTGGTGGGGGTGGAGGGTAGCAATGGCAATTGCAAAATAAATCATACCCTAAAGTGGTACCAGCTCGTTATCGAGGCCAGTTTTTGAAATATAAGTGCCTGTTACATAGAATCACAGAAATTGAGAGTTGGAGGCCAAGGCAAGTCCTTCATAGGTAGACCGACAGCGCCTCTCGTGGCAGAAAGGCTATGGCGGCGGCGGCGGAGATCCAGGGAAGCTTCTGAATTTTTCAAAAGGCATCTGCTGGGTGAGTCCTCATTACGCAAAAAGAAAGGGTCCCCGGGTGCCCAATTTTAAAGGGATACAACTTGGGAAAATCAAGATCTATAAAACAGCTATAATATCCACACTTCAGTTTAACTTCGAAATGAGTCGTCCCCTTACACAAGGTTGATTTAAGGGATTATTAATGGCCAAGACACTGACAGAGTGGAAGGAGGTGGAAAAAACCTGCTCAAGTTGGGCGGCCACTGACAATTAGGAAGAGAACTGCAACTATAAAAAGAAGAAAGAAAACCAAGGAAGCAGGCAAAAGAGTCGATTTAAAAAATGGAGACCATGGAACACAGCAGGCACACCTGCGGAGAACGGGATGGCTCACCTGAGGGTCACTGCGCGTCCCCCAGGTGCATCCATGGGGGAGGCAGGGCTGGAAAGGAAATCTCATGGAGCGTTGACCCAGAGCCTGGGGTGGAAGGATTCATTAAAGGACAGGGTCAGTAAGATGACCCGACGCGCATCATCCGGGGCAACACGTGTAACTGTCAAGACAGAGAGAGACACCCCAGCAAGTGACACCCGAGAGGGGAGGGGACGGCGGAGCAGTCCCGAGTCTGTGCCCTCCCCTCCCCCAGGAACTGGCACCTGAGAGAGTGTCCTGTCCGCGTGGGGAGCCCGAGCCTGGGCCCCGCAGCTGCGCCCCGATACGCCCCCTCGCAGGACAGCCCCGCCACTCGGCCTCCTCGGCAGTGCTGCGCGTGGTGCCCCCACGGCGCTCGTCCCAGCCAGCGAAGGACCCCGGGTAGCAGGCGGGACAGGAGAGCGGGCGGACCGGCAGGGAACCGCCTGGGCTCGGCGACTTACCTCGGGCGGCGCGGGGCGAGCAGAGCCCCGGCCAGGACGCGGGCGGCGGGCGCGCTGCCACCGTCGCCGGCCTTCAGTGCTGCACCAGGCCCCGCGGGCGCCGAGCGGGCGGGGCGTGGGACCCGAGGGATTTCCTGCTGCAGCGAGGCAACTCCAACCATTGCCGCAGCGCCCGCGCCGCTGGTGAGCTAGTCCGGGCTTTCATTTTTTGGAAGAAGTTTTCCCCTCTGTGCGCGCGCGCTCTTCTGGCACGAGGCAGCCTTGACCGCTGCAATCAAGAGCAAACTGTCCGAGGTGCACTGAGGACAAGAGAGATCGTTAGTGAAAGAAGGCAAGTCTGCGGACTGGATCCATGGCCACGGAACAACTGATCCTCGCGCCCGCACCCCGGCCCGCAGGCGAGGTGCGGTGGGTCCTAGAGACGGCTCGGGGTCCTCCGCCAGGGTCCCGTCCAGAGCCGCCGCTCGCCCACCCCTGGGGGTGGCTGGGTGCAGGGCTCCTCAGGGCCACGTGCCCCGAAGGCACAGAGTTGGCTGGGTGGCGACGCGGGTGCCCAGAGCGCACACATATCACCCCAGGATGAGGTGGCCGCGGCGGCCGGGCGCCGGCTGCCAAGATCGTGTGCGACTGCGCGGTCCAGCTTCCCAGGCTGAGGCTGGAAATGACGACGTGCCGCTCTCTCCCCGGCCCTCTGGGAACCTGCAGAAGGCAGGTAGCAGGTCTGACAGACGGTCCACCGCCTAAGTCTCACAACGGAAACGGACATCTCCTGCCTGAGAAATAAGTTTGGGCTCGCAGGCAGGCGGCTCTGGACATTACGTTTTGACGCATTGCTTCAGGTTTTACAGGGATAGATTAACTCACGTTCCCTTTCCTTGGCCTGGGCCCGGAAGAGAGTGTATGCTGATGTTTCCCAAACTTTTCTGATCCTGAGAAGCGTCTAGGTTTGTGTTAACAGTACATTTTCCCCGGGCGCCCTCCCACGCCTTTGGAGTGAGACTCTCCAGGCCTAGGAGCCAGGGGAGCCCCGGGGGTTTCGAAGCACCAAAGAAGTGAATGGAGGGCCCTGCCTCCGACCCTAGTTCTTGAGGGTCTCCCCTCTTCCCCTGGCAGCCTGACTGAGCTGGCAAGTCAGTTTCGATACCACGACTTGCTGCCCTCTCAGAGACCATCGGGAGCTCATCAAGGAGGCTACACAAACTCCAGGGGCTGAATGTATCAAGGATGGGTGCCACCCACCTTGTGGGGCTGCGGCGATCCCCAACCTTGGAGACTTAGTAGAAACAAAAGACTTAACAAGATAAAACCACCCCACCACTTTAACTCAGCATCTCCTAAAGTGGGCAGAACCTGAGTAGTTTCAAAGGCCCAGGTGGTTTTGCTGTGCAGCAGGGCAGAGAATCAACAGCCCATGGAAGTCTGTCCTGTGGCCTCCTACCAATTCCAGACCAAGGCCTCATTCTCAGAGGCCATGAGCCTGCATTTGAGGAACCACCTCCTTATCATTTCTTCCTAGTGGAAAGTAACTGTTCTCACTATCTCCCTCCCACCCCCACGGTTTTGCAGTGTTCCCAGGGACAGGTCAACCCTCTCAACACAGTGCAGGCCTTTTTTAAACAAACAAAAGCCAGAGGCACTGGCCCAAAGGCCCCCTCTCAGTGCCAGGACATCTCAACACTCCTTCTGGAAGCAATGCCTAGGTCCACGCCCCAGTTCAAATCCAGCCCTACTACTTACCTGCTCTGCAGGGCCTTTCTCTGTTAGTTCATTTGCTCAATCAATAATTAGCAACTCTGTGGTAGGGGCTTGGGAAACCAGACTAATGAGAACCACCTCTTGCCTCAGAGGCTTTTCTGTCTGATAGGACAAACTGACAAATCACTATTGAACAGTGTGAGCTGGTTACTTAAACTTTTTAGTAAGCATTTGGTGTGTTAACTGCTACATTATTTATTACATACTTCATCTAATCGTAGGACTGTGCTAAAGTGCTTCCCATGCATTATTTCATTATAAAATCCTGCATATATGGATGAGAATCTGCAGTGCAGAGAGGTTAAGAGCTTTCCCATGGTGACACAGCTAAGAGGTAGGTCAGAGCCCACACTAGATCCGTTTGCAGATACAGCCTGTGTCTTGATGACTTCCAGGCTTCAGGTGCAGCATCTGTTAAGTGAAAGTTAAATGCAAACCTCCCACGTGGCTGTGAGTGTGAAATGAGCTAAGGCAATGCCTGCTGTGTGGTGAGAATTCCAATGCCCTGGCATTTGCAGTGGAGATTCTTATTAGGAAGGTCTGACTGAGAAGGACAGTGTTAGTGAGTACTCAGGGGGTTCTGATACTTGTGTTCCCCCGAACTTTCAGAAACAGTGCTCAAGAGAATTCAACATTGTTTCCTTTGAGGTCAACGGGACAGACTAGCTTCAGGACGAGTCCAGCTGTGGCCTCTTGACTCTTTCTGGCTGGTTGTTTATTCGTAATGGACCCCAGATGTGCTGGGCACCGGCCTGGGGGCTTTACACGCTGTCTCTCCTAATCATTCACTTCTTTTCGGACTTTAATATTCAGCTCTTACTCTTGACTATAGAATCTAATTATTTTTTTATATACCTGGAATTTGCAAAGCTCTTTCCAAAGGGCTAAATGTGCCCCAAGACTGACCTTGGTGTGTTTCTGACTGAATGAAACAAAACAGCCAATGCAAAGGGAAAAGCTAGACAGGAAAGAAAATCTGGCCACAAGCCCTGGCTTCTCCACCTTCTAATCCCGACCTCTGTGCAGCGAGGAGCCTGGGCCGATACTGTCCATAAAGACTCCACGCTCCTCAGTAAGAGCCAGCGAGGCCGAGAGCAGATCTCACCTTGGGCAGAGCGTTGGCCTTTGGATGGGAACTGGCCTGCTCATTCACGGAAAGTGAAGGCAGCATGGCATTCAGCACTGGATTGGTGGGTAATGGCATGGGGTCAGAGGCCAGGACATGCTCATTAAAGCTGCAGGTGGCTGGCTCCTGTCCCCTCCTCTCCAGTAGAGCTGACCTTTGCCATCCTCTTGTATGGTATTTTTTTTTCTTTTTGCTGAAGAAGAGTCACCTTGAGCTAACATCTTGTTGCCAATCTTCCTCTTTTTTACGTGAGCTGCTGCACAGCATGGCCACTGACAGACAAGTGGTATAGGTCTGTGCCCGGGAACTGAACCTGGGCCACCAAAGCGGAACGTGCTGAACCTAACCACTAGGCCACCGGGGCTGGCACCCCTGTGTGGTATTTTTGTTCAACAGCCTGGGCATCTGCAATGACCAGGGCACTGATTTCTTACCCAAGCTCACATTTAGCTCCATCTGCTTTGAGTAGAAGCAGGTGAAAACTGGAGGCAGATTTTCCTAAGCCAGGATTTTACAGGCAGCCACTCCTGGTTTCTGAGTCAAGTTGATGGCGCTTCAGACAGGCTCACAGGACAGCTTTGATCTCTCCAAGCACAGCTCCCAAGGCTTGCTGCAAAAGTAAACAAACAATCTCCCACCATTATGATTTTGGAAATCTTGTTAATTCCATCTCTAGGGGAGACTGAAACTCATGATCCTCCCAGCCTATAATAACATGTAGTCCATTTTTCTTTTCATAGATCTTCTCACTTCAAGAATCCATGCCTTCACCTCCTCAGGAACGTGCTCCTGAGAGCCTCCTCTGGGCAGATGAACCCCTCCTGGCTCTGACACTTCCATTAATGCACAGACTTGGTACTTACGTAGCCCATCCAGACACCAAAGAAAGGATGCTCTTTGGAGGAATCAGGGATTCATGGATGCTCTGGGTCAGAAAGGACATGGAAGTTCTCTTAGGCTAGCTCCTCCCCATCTATACTCATCTGTGTCACCTGCCAATTGGCCATCCAACTTACCCTTATATACCTATTGTGATGGGGAACTCATTACCCGCATCCCTCCCCGCCCCCCCCCCCCGAGAGCCCGTTTTATAAGTCCCTCAAGAGACTGACAATGCCCAGGAGGAGCAGAGAGCCCATGACAGAACAGCAGCTGCTGAGACAGCCCTCCTGGCTGCCCATGCCCATCCTTTCCCACGATCCCTGGGGCAGGCTGAATGAAAAGACAGTGCTCAGAGAAAGGCAGACAGGGAATTTCAAGAACAAACATGAACTCACAACAAGAATGACCAAGTACTTGAAGATCCTCCTTCATTCAGGAAGTAAAGCATAATCTCCTTCCCTCATAGTGTAGGCTGGGTTTAGTGGCCCATTCTAATGAATAAAATGTGGCCAAAGTGACAGTCTGTGAGTCTGAGATGAGATCAGGAGAGGCCTGAGTGACTCAGGTCCCTCACTTGGGGGAGCCCAGCTGCCCTGTGGTGAGGACACACAAGCAGCCCAGTGGGGAAGAACTGAGGGAGAAGCAGAGGTCTCCTGCCAACAGCCTCGTGAGTGAGCCATCTTGGAAGTGGACCGTCCAGCCCCAGTCAAGCTTTCAGATGATGGCAGCCCAGGGCAGCATCTGACTGCAGCCTCCTGAAAGACCCTGAGGCCAACCATCTAGCTAAGATGCTCCCAAATTCCCCACCCACAGCAACCGCAGGAGATAATGAATGTTTGTGGTTTTGAGCCAGTAGTTTGGGGAGGTAATTTGTTAGGCAGCAATAGATGACTAATACACATTTAATAAAGCAAACATTCCTTTTCTATGTTTTTTTCTAACTTCCAAGGATTCCTGATAATTTCAATATCAAGGGCACCTCCCTTCTTGTTTTTGACTTTTGAATGTGAGTTATAGATTAGGTGGCCAAAGGTCCCAGTTTTGTCCTAGCATAACCCCCAGTTCACTGTCACAAGTGTCCTGGTTACTAACAAATGGCACCGTTATCCTATGTGTAGATAACTATGTCTTCTAGGTGGTGTTTTGGGGGCAGGAAGGCGGTCAGGCCCTCAAGCTTGTTTCTACATCTTGACTCAGTTCCTTCCATGAATGACAGTTGACTGAGTGACTGAGCTCCCAGTGAGGGACAGTGTCCCTAAGCATGGAACAGCCATGACAACCAGAGCAGAACTGTCTAGGAGCTGGAGTCGCACAAGGTTCCCTGAGTACTTTCTCCACACAGTTAACTGCTCACACAGTGATCTGACCCAAACTCCCACTTCTGGAATTTGTAAGGCATTTCTTACCAGCTGCCAAAGAACCTGCAGGCCTTTGCTGTTGACTGTATCTTGAACACGGCAAAGAGAAAATGGGGTTAAAGTCACACTTGTTCTTGGATTGGGAGACCCACTAGGAGAAGCACAGACGCTCCCATCATCCGGGCTGGCCACTCACTTGTCAGGTTTCTGCTCTGAAAAGCTGCACAGGCTCCCAGAAGCCAGGAGACCTGGGACTGGTGGGGGCTCTGGAGACAAGCCAGGGCCTCCTATCTAGTCTCCAGCACGCTCCCTCCCAGTGAGAGGGGACAGCCCTGTTGGACAATTACTCCTTCCAAGACGTACACACATTTATGAAACTCCTTCTTTACCCTGATCTCTCTTGGGGCAGATTAGGCCATTTGCCTGTTATTCTGTGCTCTTGAAATTGGGAAATAACTGGACACCGGCCCCTCTTCCTGTATTTGAATGCAGTTCCCATTTTGTCTTTACTGCTTTAGGCAAATCAACCCCAGTTTCTTTAACTTGCCTCTTGGGTCCTGTTCTCACTCTCTATGATCATGTTTTTCGCTCTCCCTTGGACTCTTGCTAGTTCCTTGATTTCTCTTTAACTCTGGAGGCCAAATGGGGCCATGGAGCTCCAAGAAGGGCCTGCAGGAGGCCATGGGAAGCAGAGGCAGGTTTACTGCATCTGAGCCTCACGTGTCTCCCACCCCCACACACAGCCCCATTCATTGGTGGTGGGTCTCTCTGCAGTTGAGACTTTTAACCGCTCTTCAGAGGCCTGGACTAGTTTCTACTGTGGGTGTGAAGGAGCAGTTCTGAGTGATTCTGGGGAGGTGGGCTCCTCTGACATGGGTGTGTTTGGCCCTCCCTCCCCTCACTACACAGCCTTGCCTGTGGCACATGCCACCTCCTCCTTCACCCTAGTTATATCAGTCCCCTTCCCGGATCCCAGTTTTCTGTGCTTCTTTGATGAGCAGTTTCATGCAGGGCCCCTTTCTCCAGTTAACTCCTCGATAGACTCAGACGGAAAAGCCAACTCAAATTTCTAGGGCCTGGGGGCTCCATTGTTCTTCCTCTTGCACTAAGCTCTGGTCTAGGATCTGACGTAGCTTTAAATTTTTAGCAGTTACCAAACATCTGACACTTTTCATCACCAGCACATCCTGATGCCATAAGCCTACCAATTCCTATCGGCGGGAAAGACCCCACTGCCTCCGCGGGTATAGACTCTGCCAGCATTCCTTCCCGCAATGTTCTTAACAATACTCACAACAGGCCCTCTTCTCACGTCCCACTGGTCCTGTGACCCTGAGAATGGCTGTGAGCCTGCCTACAATAATCTTCACAGACAGCCTCTGTCCTCATCTGGTCCATCTGCCCCAGGCCTCCAGGATCTCATCAACCCTCACTGAATCCTGGTCAGTACTCTTCCTTTGACAGAGGAAATGGAGGCTCTGAACAGTGACCTGCCCACGAACGCAAAACTTGAAAGTGGTACAGCTAGGGTTGGGAGCCAGGGCTGTGTGGTTCCAAGGAACCTCTGTTTCATTCCCTCTCTGCTGATGCTGGCCCAAACCCAAGTCAGATCTGACCCTTTCCTTCCTCTCTCTCTCAACCACATCCTTCTAATTAGGCATCAAGTCTTGGCCGTTCCACCTCAGAAATCCCTCCTGAGTCTGTCCCCTCCAGCCCTGCCCCCCAGGGCTGGGAATCCTGGGGCCTCCCTTGATGGCAGTCGTAGGCTCCTGGAGCTGGTTTTGCTGTCAGTCCAGCCACTGCTGCTGCAAGAGCACGTCTAAATGAAAATGTGACAGAACTCACTGCTCCTCGTTGTCTTCACTGACGTACTGAAGCTCCTTCGTGACACACATGAGGCTATTTGGGACTTGACCACAGCCAGCGTTCCGAGCCTCACGTGTCTCCCACCCCGACACACAGCCCCCTTCTTGAGCCATGTGGGACCACAGGACATGTGAAAAGTGTTTAACACTTCATGGCTTTCCACATGCCTTTCCCAATGTCAGAATGCCCCTCTCCTCCTCCTCCACCAGCTGATCCATCCTTCAAGGCCCAGAGTGGTGCCATTTCCTCTGTGTTGTCTTTTCTATGACTCCAGACAAGATGGAGACGTCCTCTTTTTTCTTGTACAGTTCTGTGTATCTACTGCTAGCGTCAGGCTCACCACCTTGTGCTATAACAATTGTAGTGTGAGCCTGTCTGCCTCACTAGACAGGGAGCCCTTTGGAGGCAGGGCCCCTTGACTCGCTCACTGTTACATATGATACACCCATGCCTAGCCCAGAGCCTGGCAAAGAGAAGGGAAAGCAACTTCTTGGTGAGTGTATTCCCACTTGGGTCTCTAAGACTTTTCCTCTGTATACGGCTTTCCAGTCCAGGCTCAAGAACAGGGACTCCATGTACGTGTATTTATGCTGAGGTCCAAGAAGATAAGCAAGTGATATTTCACTTCTTTCCCTAACCATTCTCCCCATAACCTCCGCAGTTATTCCACTTAAGGCCTATTACCACTGCAAATAGAGCTAGAACCGGTTTCCACAGAGCTGGCGGTCGGTACTAGGACATGTTTTATTTTCTAAAATCTCTGACTTCTAACTAAGTCTGTTACATCTGGTACTATTTTTAAGTTTAATAGAATAAAATAAAACTCTTTTAAAACTCTAAACAACCTCAAACTGTGTTTTGTTCTGGTAATCAGACAATGGATAAGGATTGCGGCTCCTCGGAGATATTGCCAACAATGGAAAAGATAAGTAAGCGTGAGTGAGAATCATTTGAAACCCGAAATGTGTGTTGGTAATAACTCAGAGAGTCACATGGAAGCGCCTGGTCACAAAATCAAGTTTGGTCATTTTTTAAAAATTATAATCCCATGTATTAGACAGTTCCTTCCACCTGGTAGAGTGCCAAGAAACTTGACAACACCTAATCTTGGGAAATCAGAATCCCATACCCTCAGGAAAACGCCGTCTCTCCCCGGGCAGGATGCGCTCTCCTGTGCTGTACGGAAGATGACCGCTGTGGTGAGGAGGCAGCGTGTCAGGAAAGCGGACACTATGGAGGTCGGGTCAGAGCCACGCCTGCAGCCGGTCCTCCAGCACACTTCCAGCAGCACAGGGAGCCGCAGCCTCACTCAGGGGGTGATGTGGAATCGGATCCATATCCCGTTGCGCTGCGTGGAATACCAGAAGCATTACCCAAAAGTGTGGTTTTGCTATTCAAAACCAGCCACTCCTTCACCTACCCATGGAGGGACAAAAGTGCCCTGCTTATTCATCCCTGAGCAGCATGTTGTCCCCAACGCCATGTCGGGCTTCCTAACAACCATCAGGCTTAAATCTGCCAGCTTGGTCCTGATGACCAGCAACCATGACCTCCATCCTAGAGGTGGCCATCCCGGAGAAAGGAAACTCGTGCAGTCAGCAATGGTACAGCAGAGCATCTGACCCCAAAATGGTCCTTTAGTCCTCAACAGAACAGGCACCAGAGGTCTCAGCACAAAGTCTTCCTAGCGCCGACACCCACTTCCTCCTTTTGCTTGGATTTATGGCAGCTGACGTATTTCATGGCTCTTTTACTGACTTACTTTTGGGTTCTATTTTGGAATGTGACACAAAAGTCTTTTGTATCCCTGCAAAAGAGGAAGAGGAAGGAACACACGCACAGGCGCACACGCACACACACCCCAGAAATCAGGGCTGTGGTAATTTTCCACAAAGGAGCATTTATTTTCTGTCACAAAAAACCTTGTCAGAAAGCACTTAAAAAGTGTCAGCAGTCCTTTCAGAAGTAAAATATATGTATGTTAATTTGTTAGATGCTTATCTGGTAAGGTATCTACAGGGTAATGTCAGTGCCTGTTGGCGGAAAGCCCCATCTCAGAAACAAGCCAGACAGTGGTGGATGAGTCCTGGAGGGTTTAGACACAAATGCCCCTCTGAAGTCGCCGTGTTGTTGTTAGTGCCCGCCAGTGATTCCGACACCCCAGGCCCCTGTGAACAGAAGAGGGGAGCCCTGCCCGGGGTTTCTATGCCATCCTCTCCCCTTCTGGTGCTGTATCAGACAATGCTGCTCTGCTATTCACCGGGTTTCCCCCTACCTAGCGTCACTGTAATGGAGGTTGCATATCTGAGTAGTAACCCCACGGTGAGCTGGTGGAATAAAAACTACATACCTGATTTATAAGAGAAAATTATATTCTGGGTAGCAGATGACCAGACATCCAGTTCCCAAGCGCTAGTCATGGGCCTGACAGCACTGATGCTATGACAATGGCAATGGCCATGTATTGAGTATTTATTACGGTCAAAACACCTCACATGTAGTGTTCATAAACTTCCCTATTCCCTGTGAGGTGTATTTTAGCCTCCCATTTTACAAAGGAAAAGCTACGGCTCAGTGATATTAAATAAAGCATTCAAGCCATCCCAACTACTAAGTAGCAAACCCAAACTAGGACTCACACCAAGGTCTGCTGAATTCCAGAGTCTGCGTCTTCTTCCCCTAAAGCAGATCGCCTCTTATAAAAGCAGATTCCACACAGATTTGGACTTGAATCCTGTGATCACCCCACTGTCAGTAAACCATTTGGTTTCTGTCCCTTATCACCTATAAGATGAGAGTACTCTTTAACATGGATAAATTTTTAGGGCAATTAAAAACGGAAAGATATTAAAAGCGATGTGGTATCCTGGATCGGATCTTGGAACAGGAAAAGGACATTAGTGGAAAAACTGGTGAAATCCGAACGAAGTCTGGAGGTTAGTTAATAGTAGTGTGCTCGTGCTGGTATGCTGGCTTTGACACATGGACCACGTGATTTTAGATGCTGACAATGGGGGAAACTGGGCAAAGAGTATGCAAGAACTCTCTGTGCTAGGTTTGTCACTTTTCTGTAAATCTGAAATGATTCCCAAATTTAAAAGTTTACTTTTTTGAAAAAGGAACATCTAAATAAATAAAAGGAAAAAAATGGACATTTAGTAGTTCGACTCCTGTGGTTCCTGATTGTCGAGATGTGCACAAGTCTGATTTATTGTAGGCTGAAGAGACAAGTGGACTAACATTTTCCAATAATACATCAATGTATTAGGATTAATAAATTATTTTAAATAAATTTATTTTACAATGCTACTGAAGCCATTGTAGCTTTTTGTCCTTTTATTTTTTCTGAATCAATGAGTGCCAAAAGTGGAACTACTATCCAACAGAAACATTTTTGACATTATAAAGTGGTCTCAAGAGCTAAGAGAAGAAAAGTGTGAATGGTATGCTACCATTTATCCAAGAAGATGTGCTATGAATATCTGTGCATGTGTATAACATTATACTATCATTATATTGTTTTTTAAATGAACAGATAAACCATAAATATTTTCAAATTATTCCATATATTAGGAAGAAGGGATCATGACTGAGAGGAAAGAATAGGTTAGCCTTCACTTAATATACTTTGGTTTGTAGATTTTATTTTGAAACTATGAAAATATTCTACACAATTATAAAACAAATTGAAATATTCAGAAAAGCAGTCCCTAGAAGTCAAAAGCGAAATGAAACAAACCTAGCTGTATACTGATTTTTGGCACGACCACAAAGACAGAAACTATTGCACGTGACTTTAAAACATTAATTTGACTGTACATCCTTAGTAAGACATACCCTAAGAGCATAAAGAACTTACAAAAGAAAAATCAAGTTTTTCTTGATTTTTGCTATTGATTTTTAATACCTCCAGGATTCTAACTGAAAGTCTTCTTAAAAACTCATTATATATTTTATCTTAAAAAAATGCCAGGAAACAATGACCAATTCACCACTAATAAAAGCTTCTAGTGCCTAGATTGTGGTCTCTAAGTACCACTGCTCATTAAATGCAGCCAGAGCTCCTTGGAGAAAGGCTGATTCCAGGTCTGGGACAGGAAATGTAGAAGGAGAGCCTGAAAATCTTGTCATATCAAAAGAGAGGAAGCTATCCAAGACGACTAGATTCATGCCAAAAGCACCCAGGTGCTAACCTGACTAGGCCCCCATTAGTCAAAGACGGAGCAATTTGAGCCTCAAAAATAATAACTTAGTGAGTTGAAACACGCCAAAATGTTTGTACAGTCATGTGTCACTTAACGATGGGATGTGTTCTGAGAAATGCATCATTAGCTTCACTGTGCCTGAACTCACATGGCAATCCCGGGGCCCAGAGCAGGGACAGGCCCCAGAAGGGCTCAATAAATCGAAGGCAGAGCCAGTGGTAAGACAGGTATCCAAAGAATTTTATAGGAGTCTCCACACACAAGCGACAACAAGAGCAACGGCGTCAAAGGAACAAGTTTTTCCCCTAATTAAGCCAGTTTCAAAACTGCCGGTTGAGGCCCATGCTGCACACTCCGGGCCATATGGAGGGTGAGGTGACAGACAGCCGCCGCCCCCAAGCCAAACGGGCCATCTCGTAATGTGCGGCGCTGGGTCCCCTCCTTGACGCTTCCCATCCCGCTGCACCAGGACGCATGCACACCAGAGAGCCGCTCCGGCTCTCCCGGCCCCGAGGGACCGGCCTGCTCTCCGCCTGAGGCCGAGCCCCGCGCCGGGAGCCCGAGCCAGACATGGGCTCAGGCCGCTGCCCGCGGGCTTCGGGCCGCGCCCAGGGACAGGCGCGGGGGCGGGACGCGCCGCGAGGCCCCGACCACCGGGCGATGGCGCGGCCAGAAAGCCAGGCAGGGCCCTCCGGCGCCCTCCCGCAGCTCAGCCCGAACACGCAGCCGGCGAGGGACCCGCACCCCGTCTCCCCGCCGCAGCCCCCAGAGCGCGCGGCCGCCGAGCACACGCGGAATCCGGGACCCCGCTGCGTGGGCGCCGGGCTGCCAGCCGCGCAGCAAACCGGCCCCGCGCCCACGGCTGCCGCCGGGCGGAGCGCGGAGGCCATCGCGGCGCCCGGCCAGGGCTGCGGCTTGGAGAAGGGGGCGGGAAAGACAGGAGCTGGGCATGTTCTCCTACTTCTCCCCTTGCTCCTTCCCTTTCTGCTCTCTTCTCCTCGCTTCCGTTAGTCTCTCCTCCTCCCTTCTCTTTCTTTCTCATTCCCTTCCAGTACAGATATCTGAATTTTACTTTGGATTTTTCCTCATTATTAAGATGACACACACTGGGCTCCCGAGAGCCAGGAACCTCCGCGGACTCCCCGCCCCCGCTGCCTCTCTCCAACCCCTGCGGTCCAGGACCAGGGCGCCAGCGTCACGTGGCAGCTCTCCAGCACATCCAGTGCAGAGACAGATTCTAAGTCAACCAAGGTCCCCCGGGGAGGTAGGGGCACATGCGGGTGTGAGAAGCACTGCCCTAGGTCTTTTGCGGGCTCATCCGCAGGTAGGTTCCTCTCTCCCAAGGTCTTTGGGTCTTCCAGTCCTGGTCACAGATGCTTTCTGGGGCTGACAAGGCTACTTCCTGGAGATTCCACAGTTTCTCCACAGACATTCGAATAGTCATTGCTCCACGCCTTTGACCATCTGTTAAAGAAAATTCCCTAAGCATTTAAAAAAAATGCATACCCGTTATAAAAACAAAAACTTTGAACTAATACAGAAAGCAAAAAGAAAAGTCACCAGTAGTCCACCCCCTCTCCTCCACCAAGTCACTGTGGAGATTTTGGTGAAGTGGCTCCAGACTGCGCATAGCCTTTGTAACCTGTGTGGGGCAAGAGGGAGAATCCCCCTCTGCCCTTTCCCTTAAGGTTCCTATGGCTGGCCAAATAATCAACAAGACAGGTTAGCAGGAGAAAATAATACCAAGTTTAATAACATGTATAAGGGAGAAGCCGGGGGCACTGCGTTTCTCAACACAATAGCAGAAATTCTGGTCTTAAATACCATCTTCAGCTAAAGACAAAGGAGGATGTTGGGGGTGGGGGGAGTCAGTTACAGGAGATCACCACTAAAGCACAGTAAACAAGAGTAAGGTTATTATGCAGATTTAAGGCCTCACCTTCCACATTGATAAGTTTCTAGAAATGAGGTCATCCCCCCTCTTCCCAATACGGAGAGGGAGATACCTTTACAAATGGAGATTTCCTTTATAAATGTAAATGTCTGTCTGGCAACTCCTGGCAGGGCCATCTAGAGAATGTGGCCAGAGAGATAGAATTTTTGATAAGATGGGCTTGTTGGTGCCTTTCCTGTTGTAACATCTATTTTACATTATATTACAGCCATCAGATAGAAGATTTGTTCCAGGAAGGAGTTACTATGTCAAATTCTTTAGGCAGTTAGTGGAGGAGGTCACATGTCCCTCAGAGAAAACAATCAAGGTAAAGAGTTATATTTCAGGGTGGCCAAATCTTGATCTCCCACAGTTGGTGGGTGACATGGGAATGGCCCTTGCAAACTGAGGGGGGCACAGGGGGCTTGCCTAGATTTCTGTGTCACAGTCTGGGGAAAAGCCAATGGCATTGGTCCTGTCTGTGTGTAAGCTTTCGATATGTTGTTCCTCATAGATTTTTGCATGAATTTTGATTTTTAGAAAGATATTGCATTAAAATATTATTTATCAGGGGCCGGCCCAGTCGTGTAATGGTTAAGTTCATGCGCTCCCCTTCGACAGCCTGGGGTTCATCGGTTTGGATCCTGGGCGGGGACCTACTCACCGCTCATCGGGCCATGCTGAGGCGGCATCCCACCAAGAGCAACTGGAAAGATGTAGAACTATGACACACAACTTTCTACTGGGGCTTGGGCGAGAAAAAAGGGAAAATAAGGAGGAAGATGGGCAACAGATGTTAGCTCAGGGCCACTATTCCTAAAAAAAATAAATTTATTGATTGTGATAAATGTGTGTTTGGTGCCCCCTTAAATTTTGTGCCCAAAGAAAGTGCTCGCTGGCCTCACCCTCATCCTGGCCCTGCTGGCTTCTCCATACCCTATCTTCTTCTAAGACCAAGCGGCAAAAAGCAGGTCTAATTTATTTTCTTTTACTTTGCAAGACAAGTTTAGGGATAAGAATATGTCTTCTGACCGTGCTCTGTTGACCAGTTTAAGATGGTCATTTAAAGAACACTGGCAGTGACGGCATGACCAGGAACACACGATGTCTTGAAGGTGCAGGCTGTGTGAGGTCGGCCTCTGTCCCCACCAAAATCCCTTATATCTCACTAACGTTCTTCCTTACGGCAGCCACCTCTAGACCTGAAAATGTTGCAAATAAAATTAAAAAGTAGAACAACTGAAATGTCATTACTATTTAAAATTTGAATATTAATTAAGCCTGCCTTCCTTCCTTCCTTCCTTCCTTCCCTTTTCTTGTTAACCCGGGTTTCTGTTGAGGGAAATTCCTAAACACAGGCTGAAATTTGCTTTGGGCGCCCTCCGTCGGGCTTAAATGACACAGACACTGTTTGGAGAAATGATCACTGTGCTGGCACCTAGCAGGTGGGCACTCAATAAGCATTTGTTGACAGAGGAATGACACTTGAGTCCCACACCGGCGCCATGGCAGGGAGGTGCCCCAGCGCCTTGCCGGGAGCCTCTGTGGGCTGCATGCATGCTCTTCAGCCTCCCCGTGCAGAGCATGACTCGGCCAGTGATTTCACTCAGCCAGCCTGGTGTTTACACCACTGTCTGGATGCTGTTTGGAGCTGTCCTGAGCTGCCGCTCCACTGGGGGAGAATGACGTCCAGTCAGCTTATGGCCATTGTGGCCAAAACAGCTGGCATGTGTGGCTTCCGAAGAACCCCTCACCTGCTAGTCAATCGGAGAGGAGAAGGAAAATCCTGGTGCCCTCCCTGCTCTACCTTGGAGAAGCATTTTGGCTTCCACGTGGGCGCAGTACAATAGCAGTGGGTCCTGGCTGGGCTCTGAGAGTCAGCTTGGAAGGGCGGAGCCCCGCCTAGAGCTCCCTAGGAGAAGCCCCGCAAAAGACATCGTCAGGCGCAGGTTAGTGCCACAAGGAGGCAGCTTTGCTCACTCTGAATGGACTTTTACTTGGCCCCATCCAATGCTGTCATGGGCCCTCTTCAGGAATTGCGAGAGAAGATGGGAATGATGGAGTGCACACCATTGCTTTCTTAAGCAATCATCAGAGTGTGCATAATCACGTAAATAATGGTTTTCTAGCCAACGGAGAAAACTCTGAGTGGCAACAAGAACAACAACCACAATTACAATAGACACTGTGCTGACACTTTGCACACATTGTCTCATGTAACCCCCAGCGAGATGGGTCCGATTATTAGATCTTAGGGATGAAGAGACCAGAGCACCAAGAGTTCGAGGAGCCTGTCCAAGGTCATGCGGCCAGGGAGTGGCGGCTGATCACGAGGGACACCCAATGGGCAACGCAGAGCTAAGACTTGGCAGGGAAGAGAAGACTAGGAGGGCAGAAAGGAGGACGGGAGAGGAGACTGGTATGTGGCTGCGCTTGAGCACGGCCCGGGGGAGTGGAGGGTGTGAGGGGAAGACGAAGTGTCTCTCGCCCTTCTCCTGTCCTTCTCGTGGGCGTGCGTCTGCAGTGGAAGCCAGCTTGGGCACGGCTCTCCCTCACGCTCCCCAGGGAGATTTACATCTCGGGGAGTAAACTGAGATGGGGGACAACGCTCCATCTGAGTGACTGTGGGTCTGTGTGCATCTAAAACGCCAAGGGCATCGTCTGACGCTCTCACACCCCGAGAACCATGGATTCCACGGTCAGGAGTGAATTCAAGTTGTGTATTAAATGGGGCGCGGTGGTGTCTGGTTTTATTTTTTGCCTCCACTGGTGATGGGTGTAGCGAGAGAGTTGTTGGGTTTACCTCCTGACCCTGACTGTCTCCGATCAAGCAAAAGGCTGTGAAGAACCAGGACTGCAGAGGGAGGGACGTGACTGAACCTGCCAGAGGCAAGCAGACAAACCAAACAGTCACAGTCACAACAAGATACTCGCCCTGACTGGTCAGCTGGGTCGATATAACGTTATCAAATGATCTTCAAAGTTTTCTTTGCTGATTCTTCACCTGCTTGACTCTGCTTTTGAAGATTTGAATTGGGTGATACCTAATGATCGCTATCCTAAAAGCTTTTCCTTTCTTTTCTGTTGTTTTACCCTGACACTGGCAGTGACGGCAGGACCAGGGACACACGATGTCTTGAAGGTGCCAGCTGCGTGAGGTCGGCCTCTGTCCTCGCCGAAATCCCTCATATCCCACTACCGTCCTTCCTTACATCAGCCACCTTAGACCTGAAAATGTTGCAAACAAAAATAAAAAGTAGAACAACTGAAATTTTAAAAAAAGCTAAAAGTGCAATGACCGCAAATGCCCGCTGCTGACCTCGGGGCATTTCACTCCAGCAAGAGGAGGAAGTAGCTGGAGAGTCTCCCCATTGTCGCCGGGACACACTGGAACCTCACTATCGCGTTGACGGGACGTGTTCTGAGAGCATCAGCCACCTCCGTACCTGGGGGTGGGGAAAGGGGGCAGGCGGGGTGTCACAACCCACGGAGCTGCCCAGGGGGAAGAGCGTAGGGAGGACAGCCCTCAGGGGCTCTCCCTCCCCCAGACGAAGCCTCATTTCTTGCAGTGTCTGGCTTCCACGACTTCCCTTAACCGGCCTCAGCTTCCTGGGTCTCTACCTCTTCATGCTTCTGTTTTCTCAGCTGTAAAATGGGGTGATAATAGTGCCAACAAAATGAAGTCATGCTTGTAAAATGCTTAGAACACTACTTGGCCCCCCATAAACACAAGGGTCGCACTTGTCAATGCCAGGGTCATTTCTATTCCCGGGAGAGCTACTCTACCATTTCGACTACGGCTGTTCCATTTTCCCCCTGCCTGCCTCCAGGTGAGTTGGCTTTTCTTTCTCTTTCTTTCCTTCTCTCTCTCTTTCTCTTTTCCCCCACAGATGAGTGTTGCCATCTGGTCTTGCTATTCTGAAGCCTCCTGGCTGTACGACTTCGGCATTCTCTAAGGAGTTATCCACATTACTTAGAAGCTTCTGGGCCACCATAGCCCTTCTTGATCCCAGTGTGGGGGCCACGGCGAGCCTTTGTCCTGAGCCCCATCGCCTCCCTCTGGCTGGTGGTCTGCATACAGGGCCCACTGTCAGGGATGCCTGTGCTCCATCCCGGAGTTTGGAGGCAGCCAGCACTTAGAGCTTCTTGCAGAATCACTCACATCCATGAAAAACCCTCGGGCAAAAGACACCCACTCTTGAGAAAATCCGGGTCCATCAGCCTCAGCGCATTGAGTGTCTGCGTGGAAACTCTGAAAGGCAGCCACAGGAGAGAAGGCCCCTAAGACGCTGCTTTCCCCTGGCCCTGCTGCCCTTGTCTGTCGGCTGCCTGCTCCCTCACCTTCTGCGAGTTCCTCTCTGAAACCCTAGTGACAAACGCGTACCCATCAGAGGATGTGTCGAAGCATTAGGTTAGGTAGTGTGGATCTGTTTTGAAAAGCCCACCTCTTCCCCTCGAGCCAGCGTATCACCCCGATCAGAGAAAACAGCATGCATACACTCTTCAACTTTTGACCCCTGCCAGGACCAGCAGTCCCCTCCGTGTGGAGGCTTCAGAGGAGGCAAGTGCTGTGCCTGCCCTGGCCCGTCTCTGAGTCCAGGGATTCCCAGCAGTGGCCTCGTGGTCCAGATGCACCAGCGGGAGGAGAATGATCACGGAGATGCAGTGTCGGTCTCCCCTAATAGACGTGCCCACACAAAGGTTGCCATTTGTATAATGGGGATCGAGAATTCACTGCTACGTTAGAATTACCTGAGTGTCTGTGTAGACAATTGTGACTACCAGCCATTAAACTGAAAAGCTCATCTTTCAGGCAAATATTGGACTTTCATTGAATTTCCGCAAAACGATTCCACCAGTGGACTGACTTCTGTGACTTTGGTTGTGAGCTTTGTATGAGCGTTTCCATATGTAGAGAGTGTTGCAGAATGAAAGAAAATCAAAGCCACAAGTGTCGACCAAAACAGAGCTCTGAGAAACAGACTGCGGAAACTGGGATGAACGTCATTCCTGTGTCTCTGGTGTTTCTTCAGGTCACACCACCTGGAGGGGGAAAGAGGCTGAATCCTTTGCTGCATCTATCTGGGTATCTACTGCATTTTCTATACTGGCTCCTGAGGGCACAAGACTCAGCCCTTTACTTCCAGGTTGCCCCTAGGACTGTCACATGTGCGATCTGAGCAAATGCCCTGGCCTCCGTGTCCCCCACTCCGCCGTCTCCCTGAAGCAGGGAACGAGGAAACACCGGGAGGGCCTGGTGCCCAGTGAGGGCTCCAGCAGCGTGCACTGGACACGTGACCCCAGTCAGCCGGCCTGGTCTCCAAACGTCTCCCGAGGATTTGAGTGAAGATAACTTGTCAGTTCAGGCTGAAAAATCTGTTGTGGAGGGAGCATTCTCATAGTTACTTCCCCTGCTCCCGCACGGAAAGAAAATCCAGTATGGAGGCCCCTGTCTCTCCAGTCTGCTGGGATAGTTTACTACCACCAGGCTGAGTCCTGGCTTCGTATTACAGGAGGAGAGGATGCACAGAGGAGCGCGGGAGAAAGGCCAGCAAGAGAGGTGAACGCTTCTCCCTGAAGTCCACCGACATGAGTTGGAGTCCCAAAAAGAAATATTGGACTCCCTGTGGGTCTGTTTGTGGCTTTGAACCATGCTTCTCGAAAGTGGCCCCAGCTGTGGCCTGAGTAGGTCACATTCAAGTCCCCTCTCCTCCTAGGACTCAGATGTGCACAAATCTAAAACCGAGGCAGCCCGCTATACTCAGAACAGCCCACCCTCTTAGGTAACCCCGGCCCCCGAGTAGACCTGCCACCTGAAGGGCTGTCTCTTCCCCAGGATGAGTCCCGTGCAGGCGGCTGCCCACCTGCCTGCCCACCTGCCTGCCCGCCTGGGTCTCTGTCCCCCAGTGAGCAAGCCTGGGGGTTAAGCGGTCCAGGAGTAATCGTCCAAGAAGGGTTTCCTCCAGCAGCTCCTCCTGTCCCCCCCCTGGCTGGGTCCTGCAGCAAGGAGGAGGGGACACATCCCGGGAAGGGCAGGGTCACAAGAACTGTGTCCTGTCTCTAAGACGAATGTGATCAATCGAAGCTCAAGCCCCAGTCAATTATTCAGATCAACTTCAATTAGTGAACTACTCCAACACCAGACAGCCAACAGAGGTGTGTTTCTTTCATTTTATCGCAATTAGGCTGAATATTTCTGGCGCTTGGATTCATAGGCACACACATCGATAAAGGAACTGGTATACATGACTGACTAGGAGGGAAACTGTGGTGTTTGAAAGATGTTTCCAAGTCAATGAATGTCCTACTTTCCAGAAACAGTTAAGGACGTGAAACAACGCTAATCAGTGGTGATATGGAAAAAGCAAGATTTAAATTACATAACATCATATAAGCTCTGCATGTGTTCCTTTCATCTTTGTCACTTTCTTTCTCTTGCTCTCTCCCTCACTCTCTAGCTACATAACTATCTAAATATAAAAACCTATAGAAAACACACCACAATATTCACACTGGTTATTTTGTGTTGTTGGAATTGTGGGTGACTTTTGTTTCCTTATTAAAATCTTTTGCAATTTCAAATGTTTGTTAAATTGTATTTAGTTAGTCTTCACTATGTAACAAACTACTCCAACACTTAGTTGCTTAAAACAAGAAAGAAGAAGTACTATTTCTCATGAGTCTGTGGGTCAGTGGGGCTGTTCATTGGGTCCAGGCCAGCTTGTTGCGTCTCTGTGGTCAGCTGACACTAAGCATTAATTTTAATATATTTCATCCTAAAGGATTAAGTGCAATGCAATGGTGGGCATTTTAAAAATCACCTTTGTGGGGCGAGCCCGGTGGCTTAGTGGTTAAGTTCACATGCTCTGCTTCGGTGGCCCAAGGTTCACAGGTTCGGATCCCAGGCATGGACCTATGTACCACTCATCAAGCCATGCTGTGGCAGGCGTCCCACATATAAAGTAGCGGAAGATGGGCACGGAGGTTAGCCCAGGGCCAATCTTCCTCAGCAAAAAGAGGAGGATTGGCAACAGATGATAGCTCAGGCAGGGATAATCATCCTTATAAAGAAAAAAAAGTGACCATTGTGTTTGGATCATCTAAAAGTGATTCATGATATATTCTTATTACATTCTTACAAAACATTTGGTAGTGGCCTGGATTTATTCTTATTTTTTAACGATACTAGTCACATTGGAATCCCGCAAAAGATGTTTCAATGAGCTAATATTTAAAAATATTTAAGACTGTCACTGTGATATGAGAAAATGTCAAACATGGCAATATTCTCATTTGATGACAAGGTAAGCTAAGAAGGGTATATATAATTGTTTTTAACAGTTTTATTTATTTATTTATTTATTTATTTATTTATTTATTTATTTATTTAGTGAGGAAGATCAGCCCTAAGCTAACATCCATGCTAATCCTCCTCTTTTTACTGGGGAAGAGCGGCTCTGAGCTAACATCTATTGCCAATCGTCCTCCTTTTTTTTCCTTCCCCAAAGCCCCAGTGGATAGTCGTATGCCATAGTTACACATCCTTCTAGTTGCTGTATGTGGGACGCGGCCTCAGCATGGCTGGAGAAGCGGTGCGTAGGTGCGCGCCTGGGATCCCAGCCCGGACCGCCAGTAGCAGAGCGCGCGCACTTAACCACTAAGCCACGAGGCCGGCCCTAAGAAATATATTTTAAATAGATTATAGATAATGTGTCTTCCTTTAAACCAGGAAAGTAAAATCATAATGAATTCTGACTTTGATATACTGAAAATATTGAAACTTAATGTGTTTTAATACATCTCCTCTTTTTCAATATTTTTACAACTGCTTTCACATTATATGAAAAGTTAGCCATTAACAATTAATCAGTGTATATACAATTGCACACTTTTTCCCTTTCTCCCAGGGATTCTATAGTCTCCTCCAGGCATGTCCTGTGTCCCCAGCTCCTTCCACGGGAAGGCCTGGATATCTCGTACATTCCTTTCACGAGTGCGCCTGTGTGTCCCTATCTCTGAACCTCTGCAGGGACTCCTCCCACAAACGCCCCTGAGTCTGTACCACACACAGTGGGCTGTGATTTCCCCATCAGCCCCTTGAAGGCTGATCCTGCTGTAAAATAAGCCTTGTGAAAACCTGCCCTGAGAAAGTAGAGAATAAACCATGTGGGAAAAGTCCAGAACATGAAGGCTCTGTGCTCACAATTTAAGGAAAACGTCTGGTGAAGTCACCCCAAAGCCCCCTCCTGAGCCAGAGGGGTGGGCAGGGGGCGTTTTCCCCCCACGGAAGCACTCCCCCATCCCATCGGGTCCTGAGGACACAAAGCTCTTGTCTCACTGAGGCTGGGCACATGGGTCCATGGGTAGAACACCCAGCGCTTCACCCCAGTCTCAGAGGCCCTGGGTTAGGAAAAGGCGAGTTTGGGCGCCCTCTGCCCCAGATCAGGGAGCAGCACAGTCTACTGTTGAGCACTGACTCTAAAGCTGAATCACAGCAATTCATAGTCAGATTTGTCAGTCCCTTAATTTTTGAAGTTCAAACGGGCATAGTATGAACTATGTATTCCAGGCCTTGATGAGAGTGCACTATGGTTACAGGAAGTAGGAGGTCAATCTACAAGAGTCAGTTAACATCCTTTGTGCTGGCAATGAATGAGTGGAAATTAAAATAAAAGAAAATATCATTTATAAAATGGTACAAAATCAAAATAAATAAAATCCTTAGGTAAAAATCTACTAAGGACAAAGCTGTATCCAGAAAACCATCAAAGACTGTGGCAAGCTAGCAAAGAAAACCTACCTAATTGGAGATATATTTCACTTTCATGATCAGTAGACTCATTGTTAAGATATCTGCTCTTCCCAACTTGACCTATAGAGTCCACACAATCTCAGTCAATAGCCCAATAAGATATTTTGTAGATATCTACAAAATGTTTCTAACCTTAGAATATTCTACACAACAGTGAAGAACAAAGTTGAATAAGTCATACTTCTCCATTCTCAGATTTATAAAGGTACAGAGATTGTGATCTTGGGATAAGAATATGCAAACAGATAAAGGGAAAAGGATACAGAGTCCATGGACTCAGAAACATATAGTCAACTGATGTTTGTCAAAGATCAAAGGCAAGTTGGGGCCAGCCCCGTGGCTTAGCGGTGAGGCGCTCGTGCTCTGATACTGGCAGACCGGGATTCAGATCCCGGGTGCGCACCGATGCACCGCTTCTCCGGCCATGCTGTGGCCGCGTCCCACATACAGCAACTAGAAGGATGTGCAACTATGACATACAACTATCTACTGGGGCTTTGGGGAGAAAAAGGGAGGAAAAGAAAAGGAGGAGGATTGGCAATAGATCTTAGCTCAGGGCTGATCTTCCTCACAAAAAAATAAAAAATAAAGATCAAAGGCAAGTTGAGGGAGAAAGGATAGTCTTTTAAACAAATGGTGATGGCACAACCGGGTGACCATAAGGAAAAAAGTTAACAAAGACGCAAACATTCCACATGACTCAAAAATTCACCGAGAATGGTTCATAGATGTAAGTATAAACTGCAAAACTATCAAAATTCTAGAAAAAGAAAAGGAAAAATCTACATGACTTTGGGTTTCATGATGAGCTTTTACATACAACACTGAAAGAATGAGTCTTCAAAGAAAAAGCAAGATAAGGTGGACTTGCCTAGAGTTAAAATTTTCCACTCTTGATTATCACCATTAAGAGAAGGAAAGGACCAACCCAAGACTACGAGAAATATTTGCATGACGCATATCTAAGAAAGGACTTGTATTAAAATGTACCAAGCATCATAAATTCAACAATAAGAAAACAAACAACCCAATTAAAAAATGGGTAAAGATCCGAACAGACACTCACCAGTGAAGGTATACACATGAAATAAGCATGCAAGAAGACGCTCAACATCATTTATCATTAGAGAGAAGCAAATGCAAACAAAAATGAGAGACCATTCCAGACAGATAGACAATATCAATTCACAGCCAGGGGGCAGAACAGCATAGACTCTCTTTCATTGCTGTGGCCTATGCCTAGTGGTACAGCCACTTTGGAAGACACTTGGGCACTTTCTTACAAAGTTAAACATAATCTTAACACATGATCCATCAATCACATTCCTCGGTATTGACACAACTGTTTTGAAATATAATGTCAACAAAAAAGCCAGCACACCTATATATTGCACCTTATTTATAATGGCTAGAAACCTAAATGAACAAAGATAATCTTCAATAAATAAAAGGATACCCAAATGTGGTACATGCAATGTAATGCTTCCCAGTGGTAAAAGTGAAAGAGCTATCAAGATATACAAAGCCATGGTGGCCGGCCCGGTGGCGTACCGGTTAAGTTCTCGGGCTCCACTTCGGCGGCCCAGGGTTCGCAGGTTCGGATCATACTGCTCGTCAAGCCACGCTGTGGCGGCGTCCCATATAAAGCAGAGGAAGATGGACACGGATGTTAGCCCAGGGCCAGTCTTCCTCAGTGGAAAGAGGAGGATTGGCAACGGATGTTAGCTCAGGGCTAATCTCCCTCACACACACACAAAAAGATATAAGCCATGGATGAATCTCAAATTCATATTTCTAATGGAAAGAAGCCAGTCTATAAAGGCTGGGTAGAGTATGATCTCATTTCTATGGCATGCTCCAAAGACAAAGCTATCAATCTGGTACACAGTTTACCAGAGTTGTCCAGGGATGGTATGGGTGGAAAGGGATGAACAGGTGAAGAATTCTGTGTGATGCTTTACTGGTGGATGCTTGCCTCTCTGCATTTGACAAAATCCCCAGATTTTTACAGTATAAAGAGTAAATCTTGACTTATACAAATTACGAAAAGTATTTAGGTCTGTGGATCCTTGGATGGAATGCAAATGTGACTAAAGAATCTAACTGTATTGCAAAAGTACGAAGCAAACTCACTGCAAGTGGTAGGGGAAATGGTGTTGACCTAAGTAACTTCGGAAATGAAGGGGATCTGTAAGACTGAAGGAAAAGGAACTGAGTAAGCAGAGGACTCAACTTGATAAAGTTCTTTCTCAAGGGATACTGGTTAACAACTGTGAGACCCCTGTGTATGGAGACTGGGATTGAGGAAATGATTAAATAGTTGTCAGATGGCAGGAGACAGTTTTGTCACTATCGGAGTGGGAGGTTTCAGGTAAGTCAGGGGGGAAGACTAGAATGCTCCAGGTGGTAATGCATTAGAGGTGGAAGCAGTGCTTTGAGCTGATGTTTAGCTGAATATAATAATGAAACTTTCCAATGGAAATATTTATAGTAGGCAGTTGTATACACAGGGTAAGGTCACTATACCAACACACATTTCAGCATACTGTGACTGGGAGGGCCAGGAAGCAAGGGCACCCCAGCAGCAACCAGCACACTTAGCTTGCAGATCCACATTTTGTTTTTTTCTGTGAGGAAGATCAGCCCTGAGCTAACATCTGTGCCAATCCTCCTCTTTTTGCTGAGGAAGACTGGCCCTGAGCTAACATCTATTGCCAATCCTCCTCCTTTTTTTCCTTTTTCTCCCCAAAGCCCCAGTAGATATTCGTATGCCATAGTTGCACATCCTTCCAGTTGCTGTATGTGGGACGCGGCCTCAGCATGGCTAGAGAAGTGGTGCATCGGTGCGCGCCCATTGGTGCGTGCCTGGGAGCCCAACCCGGGCCGCCAGTAGCGGACCGCCCCCACTTAACTGCTAAGCCACGGGGACCGGCCCCACAGACCCATGTTTTTAATGTCATTCTCTCATAAAAGGAACCAGTGCTCCTTGGAGTAAAAGGCTGATTCTAGATCTGAGGCTGAAAATCTACAAGAGAATCCTGGAGAATCCTGTAGTGCTGAAAAGCGAGGAAGTGTTAATTCCGCAACTAAAACACACCTGCAGGCTAGGTCTCACACTTTCATGTCATAAGAAAAATTAAGCATTACAAAGTGAACAATACATGTATCTAGTTGCAGCCATTTCCCCTTTCACCCAGGGATGCCATTTTGCCAGTCCCCATCAGTCTTGATTGGAAAGTTCCAATACTTTGCATATTTATTTCGCAATTGTATGTTTCTCCTCTCTCTCAACTTGTATCGGCATTCTCCCCCAGAAACAATCCCGAATACGTCACAAATAACACAGCATGCTATGATTTTGAGGCTTCCAATACCTCAGTGAAAAGATTCTTTTGTAAAATAAGTCTTCTTAAAATATGACCTGAAAAAGTAGAGCATAAACCATGTGGGAATGGCCCAGAAAATAAAGGTTCTGTGCTGAGCATTTAAGAAAAACGTTCTGGAGACCCCGCACACAGCCCCCTCCTCAGCCATCAGGGTGCAGACAGGGGCCTTGTCCTTCTGTGCAGGAGGCACCAATATGGCTACAGCGGCGCCTCCTCCATCTTCCTGAGGAAAAGAAGTTCATTCTCCACTGAGGACTCACCTCCCCTGTCCTCTGGTGAAATGCGCATGCGCCTCACTCTGCTCAGAGGGGCCAGGTTCTAGTTCCTGGTCATTGGAGGCAGCGCGGGATGTTCAGAACCCACAGTTTGGGGGTGGCCGGGCGCCCCCTTCTGGCAATGGTGCTAAATCACTCAAAACCTCAGTGCCCCAGCCTTTCTGCTGGTGGCACTGGTGATGTTCTGCTGCAGTCATGTCTCTGTGCCCAGGACATGCCTCCCTCCTTGGAGCCATGGCCTGCAAGAGAAGGGAGTCATCAGGCTTTGGAGTCCTTGGGAAAATGCCACCTCCGTGCCGTGGCACAATGAACGTACTGATTTCAAGTCCCTAGAAAAGAGCCACCCGTTTCCACCATAGGATTCTCCCTTGGATCTTCTATCTGTTAGAACCACAGGACTGCAGCTCGGCTTGTGATCAGAGTCTCCTTGATAAACTACCAGGTGGACTTGATCACAGTCACAGACAAGTGAAACCCAAGATGAAAGTGGAATATCTCTTGGCTCATCCTCATTTGGGAATTGTGGTCCCGAAGTCCTTCTGAGAAATCAGTAGCTCTCTGAAGCAGTGGACTACAGCTGGCATGCCTTGGAGCTTGTCAGGGAGGGAATCCCACTGTGCTTCTCTCTCATTTAGGAAGTCATCTCAAAAGCTAGTGAAATAAGGAAGAACATTGGGCTATGACTCTCTCTTTTGGATTATGTTTTTACGTACAAGAAAGTAATCTGCACTCATACCAGCTGTAAGTATCTGAAAACAAAATAATGGTAATATATTTACAATATGATACATCTTTAATATCAACAAATTACTTACAGAGAACATGATCTTTGATTCTTAAATAAATAAACTATGTACAGGTGTCAAATTATAATGCTGTACACCTGAAACCCCTAGTAGGAAAAATAAACAAACTTATGAATCACATTTTTTATTTATCCTTTCATGTCGTCAAGGGCTATTTGCTGTTTTTGCAGATTGTGAAATATAATTTTTCATGGAAAACTTGCTTCGGAATATTTTTTTGTTACAGACTTCTTTAAGTTGACATTAACTGCTGTGACAGATATACATGAAAATATCAGTTGTTTGAACATTAAACAAATGTATGTTTCCTTCATATAACACCTCAACACAGGCTTTCAAAGAGCAAGTGACTCTGCTTGTTGGTTTTTCTCCAATCAGAGATTCAGGGACCCAGCCACCTTCAATTTGTGGCTTTGCTGTCATCAACACTTGGCTTCAACTCTGGGTGTGTCCCGGGGTTTATTCCCCTCCGTTGTCAAGGGGAATGTATGGCACATCCTGGGGCGTGTTTTCGTGGTCTGAACCTATACATGCAAATAGCCCTTCCTCCCCCATTTCCTTGCTGAGCACTTCTTCAAAGGGCCACACAGCAAAGAGCAAAGAGGCAGGGAAAGGAAATCTTATTGTGGTGCCACAGGAAAGGAGAGGATTTGGTGAATAAGACCTCTTTTGGCTTTTAAATATGTGCACAAATGCTATTTTTAGAACAAACAACCAATTTTCTTGATTGCACACATTTCTTCACTGAAAAGTGGGACTCAAAGTCTGATTGCACAAATTAATCCCAGGGGACAAACGTACGGAAGAGGACAAGGATGTCACTCATTAAGGTTCACAGCATCATTGGCTCTTTGAAAAGGTGATTCACATTGATTGTCAAAGGGCAATTGTTTTCTGGAATATAAGGAAGAACACGATTAACAGTTGGGGTAACAGGTGCGGGTTGATGAGCATCCATCACTCAGTCACGACCAGACTTCTCAGGCATCCAGGACGGTCAGTGTCGCCATCACTCAGCAGGCAGAGTGGTGGCGGGGAACCCGCTCCATGTGCTTTGAGAACTTCACACCGCCCTGCAGGTTATATGTCGTCCCTGACAGGGACACACAGGTGACATTCTCTACTTTCAAATAGATTAATCCTTGCAAAATGTACAAGTGGCTGATAAATATTCCTGAGAAGAAAAGGTTAATCAGGTTATTTCCAGGCATACAACCACCAGGTGAAAGAGAAAATGTCTGAACTGATCCTTTGACTGTAAGAGGAATTCTTCTGACAGTCCCCAGTGCCTGATGAAGCAACACATATCTGATCGGAGCTAATGAGAAGTTAGCCAAAAGTCCTGTTGTGCAGATATTTGAAATGTGAATATATGGATTTTTCTGACCTTACCTTTAATTTAAATGTGGAATCTAAGAAGCAAAACACATAGAAACAGAATAGAATGGTGGTTGCCAGGACTGGGAGGTGGGGATAATGGGGAGATGTTGGACAAAGGGGACAAACTTTCCCTTAGAAGATGAATAAATTCTGGGATCTAATGTACGGAATGATCACGAAAGTTAACAATAGTGTACGATATGCTTGAAAGTTGCTAAGAGAGTAGATCTGAAATGTTCTCACCAAAAAGAATGGTTATTATGTGAGGTGATGGTAGTGTTCACTAATCTTCGATGGTAATCACTTCACAGTATATGTGTCTATCAAACTGTCACCTCCTAATCCTTAAACTTACACAATGTTATATGTCAATTATAACATGATAAAGCTGGGGGAGGAAAGAACTTCAAGATGGCACCAGAAGAGCATGAAACCAAGCACAGGGCTGTTCTCAGCAAGGGCCCTTGTGTGACAGCACAGTCACATGCCTATGAAGCCAGCCTTGGTTCTCCCTGCAAAAACCCATCTAAACCCTGAGCTCTTATCACCGTCTCCACTGCTGACGCCCTGGCCTGAGCTCCCCCGGGTGACCACTGTAGTCTCCTAACAGGCCCCTGCTCTGCCTTTGTGCCTTCAGTTGACTCCCACACAACAGCCAGGGTCAGTCAGATGACATCCCTCCCACTCTTACAACCCTTCACTGGCCCTTCATTTCAGGAGAGTAAAACCAATGTCCTTGCAGTGGCTGACAAGTCTGTTCACATCCCCCAGGAGTCTCCCCCTCGCTCACTTGGCTTCAGCAGCACTGAGTCTCAAACAGGCCACAAACAAGCCAGGCACGTTCTTCCTGTGGCATTTTACCTGGCTCTGCCACCGCCTGGAGTCTCGCTGGAAATGTGTGCCCACATTGGATGCTCTCTCTCATGTGTATCTTTTAGGTCATTTTCAGTCATATGTATTTATTAGGCCCCAGACACTATTATAGGCACAGATGGTGGGATCCAGCATCTCTGTGATCAATATGAGGTAGAATATCATTTCATAAGTGTATTGACTATTTTGTAGATATTTTGCTGGATAAATAAATAAATAAATAAATAGAGAATAATAGGGAAAGAAAAAATCTCTTATACTCCCAAACAATTGATAGAAATAGTTAGATATCAAGGATATGGAGCTTAATTGGCCCTTCCTTAACTTTGGGACTAGGGTTAGGGGTAGGGTCACGGATAGGCTTAGCCATTATTCAGAATTACTATGAGGGTGCAGACATGGGTGGGTGGCCAATCCCTGAGGGCCACGCATCTGGGGAGGGCGGTCCTGCACTTGGTAGAAGCTGCCTGGAAGTCAGGGCTCAGAGGCCCAGAGGCCACGCTCTTCACTTATGCTCAGAGTTCGTCTTTCCATGGAGGCGACGAAGTTGAGAAGGAAGAACACGTGCAGCCCAGTGGTCAGGAGGGGATTCAAGGCTATAAAATACCTGCCCACTGGACCGACGTTTGAGGAGCAGCACTGGAGGGCAGTGAGAGGTAGCGGAATTCTGTTGGAACAGCTGGAAGTTTCATTTATGATACCATAACTCTACAAATTTTGAAAAAGAACACATCTCAGAATTAATGGTGGTGGTAGCTAGAAACTTATTTAGTTAAGAAAATGGTCTGTTCAGCTGAAATACTTCAAAATCAAAGCCATTTCTTGGAGCAGAGTTAGTTTTGTTCAATTCCCAGCCCCTGTCCATTTGTGCACTCATCCATTCACTATGTAACTGAGCCTTCCCCAGATTAGCCACAGTGGCTCCTGGCCATCTGACCTTCAGATCCCATGCAGTGGGCAGATTAGCATGCGATCTCTGTGCACCCCTCCGGCTCTTTCTACCTCATGTTCTAGATTCACATAGAGACACAGATAACTTTTAGAAACTAAGTGTAGCTGTATTTATGTCATAAAAAGCACACTGGGCCATCCTGAGATGTACTGCCTGGCCTCACTGCCTTATGGATTTCAGGGTGCACACGGAGCCGATGGAGGGAGATTGAGGGTGGCAGGTCCTGCCTGCCCTTGGTCCATTTGCCAATGGCCTTCCCCTCGCCTTGTCCTCTCCACACGCACAGTTCCATCTTGTTACATGTTTCCCACTCTTAGAGCTGACGCCTTTCCAGAGATTGAACTAGAAAACTACAAGTTCCAAATATTTGGTCCCAAGAAACCTCAGCAAGAGAAGCAGAAAATGTTTCCTCTTCCTCCAGAGTGTAGAAAGGCAGCCACTCTCCTGGGCACACAGTGGTCCTGGCAAGTGGTATTTTAAAGACAGCGACGTTTCTGTGGCTGGTGCTCTGCCTGGGAGTGGACCTCCAACCTGAAGTCTCAGGGGTCTGCTGGGCCATCTCTGCTCCTGGCCCAGCGTCAAGACACTGAAATGAACCTGCCCTCTGAGGAGGGGGTCTTGGGGGTCTCCTTCAGTAGCCAGGGAGGGGAGCTGGCCCCTCTCCCTTCTCCCACATACAATAATCTGATGACTGTACAATCTCTTAATTCAAGGAGGAACCTGACAGTCAGTACAGCATTTAAATTGGCATAGGAAGTAGAAGAACCAAACCACAACTCCCAGGCTGTAAATCAAATAGGAATTTAATGTAACAATATTCAAATCTAGTGTTAACTATTTACAATGAAATATCGCCGCTACAAAGAGAGAAAGCGGCCTTGGGGAAGAGGTGGCAGGGAGATGGGGCCAGTGCTCCCCGAGTACCCTGGCTGTGTCCCCACTGCAGGGGGTGAGGTCGTACTAGCACTGGGCACTCGTTCAGTCCTCGGTTTGATGGTGGCTGTGTCCTCTTGGCCTTGAGAGTTCTCTGGCCAACTAGGAGCGGGGCTCCAGCAGGCACGACAGCATGTAGCTACAGGACAGGGTGACACCTGTGACCTACCAGAGTCCACAGTCCAGGTGTCCCTCCCAGCATCCGCCCAGCAGCTGGAGCCCAGGTGCCCCGGCCGTCACCACGCAACAGGTTCGGGGCTGAGGAGGGAGCCATGGACACGGGCTGCCTGGACTGGCCAGCAGGGAGAGGCCACCTCCACCCTCCCCATCTCTGGTCCGGCCTCACCTCTCATTCTCACTGAGCCGCTCCATGTTGGAGAACCAGGCCCCAAATCGCTCCTCGGGCTCTAGGTTGTAATCCTCGGCTGCCTCCTGGAGCTGCACGATCTCCATCATTACTTTGTGCTCCTGGGACCAGAGGGAAGGACGGATGCACACAGAGCCTGCTGGGGGATGCTGCAGGGCCCTGAGGCAGTGAGGAGTGGGGCAGTGGACTGGTCCTGGCGCTTTGCTCACGTGGGAACCTCCTTCCCTCCAACTCCATCCAGGCCCTACCTGTACTCAGAGATGGGGATAAACAGCCCCTCCTCCAGGAAGTTTCCCCTGATGCCATCCCTCCTACCGCCACCCACCAGCTGCGTGGCTCTCCCACTTCTCCGTTATCCAACTCTCTCGATACACGATACACGGAGGATGCAGGGGATGGAGCCGAGGAGTGATCTGCCCAGGGGAACCTCTGATTTCCACTCCTCCTCCCTCCCCCACAGGGACTGCCACAGCTGCTCACCTTTTTCTTTTTCTGGTGGTTGACCTCATTCCCCTGGAAGGCAGACAGCCAAAGTCCATCAGAGAGAGCCCCCTAGCCATGACTAGCCCCCTATGCCCACTCCTTCTAATGCTGCACTACTGCCAGGTCCCAGGAGGGGGCCGGGCATGCACAGACAACAGGACTTGGACCTAGGCCAGGCTCTGGGCTCCAGGGAAGGGAGGACATGGGGGCTGAGGTTCAGGGACCCTGTAGCCCAAGCCTCGCTGATGACAGACAGGGAGGCTGAGGCCTCAGGCAGGGAGGGGCCGCTCCATCCTTGATGTGTTACTTGTTTTGGAGGGGCCCAACTTCTCTCACGTCCCTCAAACAAGTCCTCCTGCAGCTCTGCAGTCAGGCAGCTCTGCTGCGTCATCAGCCTGGGGAACTGGGGTGCGGGTGTCATGTGCAGACTTTGTTCCCTCATCCCTAAGATGTGCATGATGTCCCAGCTCACAGGGGTGGCGGTGAGGCTCTCATGAGAGGAAGTTACCGTGTTCTGACCACTCAGGGCTCAGTAGTGGGGCTCTCTCTTCCCGAGCCCCAATCCTGGTCACCCCCGCCCTGCCCCCAGGCTCACCCACCTCCAGATAATCCTCCATCGCAGCGTCCAGCATCACCAGCTCAGTTAGGATGGCACCAAGGAAGGGGACGACAGCCTGTGCCATTGGGGTTGGATGGGATGAGCCCCTGGTCTCAGGTGTCCCCAAGGTCCCTCCCCTGAAACCTCTCATCCTCAACCTCCTGGCCCACGCCAAGGTTCCCACGTGGAGCATCCTCAACCCTTAATAGCCTCCCCTCATTCCCCACCCCTCACACTTCAAGAACACCCGACTCCTCCTCATCACCTCCCAGGGCCTGCTTTTGGCCAATCACAGGGTATTTGATCCTTGTGATCCCTCCACACTCCTAAGTCCATCCTGCACCAGCTCTCCAGGCCCTCCTCCTGGTCACTTCTAAGGGAGGATTCCAGGCACTGTGGCAAAGGAGGCAGGGCTGCAGGAGGAAGGCCCCTCCTCTCTGGATTGGAGGCCTCCAGCTGGGAGGGCAGAGCCCCTCTCCTCTTACCCTGGAGCCCTTCCCCCACAGGCACACTCACCTTCTTCTGCAGCCTCTTCTGGCCTCTCTGGAGGTTCATCAGCAGGGTGGCAAACTTGGAGGGCCGCTTCTGCCAGGATGGAGGACAGGGTCAACCAGGCCATACTCCCCTCACCCCCTTTCTCCTCAGCACCACTGCCCTCAGACCCTGGACATCTGAACCAAGTCAGCTGGTACCAATGCTACTCCATCCTCCATTAAGTTCTGATTCTAGAACAATCCCAGCTCCAACAGTCACTCAGTGTGTGACCTTGGGGCTGCGGCCTGTCCTCCTTGAGGCTGTTTCCTCATCTGGAAAGTGTGAGAACAAACCTACCTCACGGGTTCTCCTGAGGACTCGTGATCGTGTGACCATCATCACGGTTCTCGCCCTCACCCCTCCAGGTGGAGCAGGGCAGAAAGCACCACACATCCCTTTCCTTCCTTTTCCCTCATCCCCGCTCTGTGAGTCCTGCACCACATGATCGTCATCCCTCCATTTCCCAGATGTGGACAGAGGCCCAAAGAGGGATAGTGAGTTGCTCAGGGGCCCACAGAGCAGAGACCGCTTGCCCAGCACAGCCAGAGATGCTGTTCCCGCTGCACTCCCCTAACCCCCAGCCCCACCGCTGACCAGAGTCCTGTCCTCTGGGCTCTGAAGTTGTGCCCTGACCCCCATCTGGGCCGAGCCACGGATGGGGAAGGACAGGGTGTCTCGGGAACCTGGTTGAGTGGCTCCTGCTGCCCCAGCCCACGGGAGTCTCTGCCCTGCAGACTGGAACTGAGGCCAAGCCAAAGCCTTCAGGTCCCCAAGGAACCCCTCAGGATGGTGCCCTGCTCTGCAGTATTTCTTCTTCCACACAGTAATGGGAACCCCCGAGGTGCCACCACTGATTGATGGTGTAGAGTGTAACAGGATGCTTTTCTTCCTCTTTTACGTGAAGCATATGAGGTCTATTCATGAAGGATCCAAGAAGAATCCATCAGTTCCCCAGACACCTCTCATAAGCCACCTGGGCACGATTTAGTTCTGACTAGGCACCAGGTGAGATTCCTGACTGTGACAGACAAGCAGTGAGAGCTCTAGGGGCCCAGTGGGGAGTCACAGAGGCACACACATCCGTCTCTGCCCCAGCCATTTGGACCCAAGGCTGGGCAGCCTTTGCACACCTGGCCCAAGGGAAACCTCCTGCAGTGCCCTTCCCTGTGGATGGCAGGGTGCCCTCCACTTGGAGGCGTGGTGAAGACAGAGGAGCAGCAGGGGCCTGGCTTCCTGAGGACAGACTGCACTGGCTTAGGGAAGAAAGGTACCCCACCCACCCCGTCCACCCCACAGCCTGGAAGAAGCTAAGTGCCAGCAGCGTGGACCAGCACAGAAAGCAGCACCTGCTAAACTTGCCGGCTCAGCATCCCCTCCTGGAAATCCCAGCCACCACCACTTCGTGCCATGACCAGGGCCTCCCACCCTTCACACCCCTCCCCCACCTGCCCATGCAACAAACAGATCCCAACTTCCTGTTCATCCAGGAGAGATCAGAACTTTTCACAGAAACTTTGAGAAACTAAAACACCACATCCTGCCCAGTCCCCGTCCCCCCTCCCCCCTCCTCTCTATCCAGACCTCCAGCCTCCACTCTACCTTGATGAGCAGTTCCCAGCCCACTGCGTTGTCTTCATTACAGAGCTTTTTAAATTTTCGGCAGCTCTTCCTGAGGGGAGGGGAAAGAAGGAAGGAGAAGTTGGGGAATAATGTGGGGGCTGGGGAGTATGAATGCAGATTCCTTCTATATGAGCACCTCAAAGCTCCAAACTGCCCAGATGAGGGTTGTCACTGGGTTCCTCTGAGCACTATGTTCTCCAGGGGCCACGGAGCGGGCTCTCATGTTGGTCACCTGGGGTCTCCATTCACATGTCTCCTGAGAAGCTCTGTGTCGACCAGTTTGTTTTCAGTTGGGCATAGAGCTCTGGGCTATATTGGGAAGACTTGAAAATCTCCAGTGTGGCTCAAGCCACTCTCTGCCATTAAGGAAACTGAGTCCTGAAGCAGAACTGCTGGCCTAAGGTCCCGGGGAGGATCAGAGACCCTGCCCACCAGCCCAGTCCGGTCCCCAGGTTTGCTGCCTCCCAGGAGGCCCCAGCTGACTAGGGGCCATGGCAGCCATGTGGGAGATGCCTCCTCCCCCTGGTCCTCCTGTGGAGAGACGCCACCCACCTGGACACTTTCCCCCAGGTCTTCTTGAGACGGTGTATGGACACGCTCTGCAGGGCGGAGAGGATGGCGTGCAGGGAGGAGAAGTTCCTCAAGGCCTGGCACTCCTGAGGAATGGGAGAGAGTGAGCTGTGAGAGGGAGCAGGAGCCCGATTTGCTCTAGCTGCAGTCCCCCTCCATTCCAGTATCCCCTCCCGGGTGCGACAGACACCCAGGGAGCCAGGCAGGGCACAGTCGGCCCCAAAGACTCACACTTTCAGGGAGGAGGATTGTAGCTCAACCCAAGGAAGGAGCCAGGTGGGAAGTGAGCACCCCACCACTGGGACATGTGAGTCAGGGTCAGCAGGCCCCTGGCAGGAAGGGCCTAGGGACAGTGCAGGGGCTTAGCCCACAGACTTCAATCCTGAGAGCTGATAAAGGAGAAAAAGCGGTTCCAAAGGCTCTGGAGAGGGCCTCCCACAGCGTACCCTGGCCACCTGAATCCAGTGCTCCACCACCCTGGCTCTGTCCCGGGCCGTCATGCTTGGGTCCCCGAGGCAGGAGGTGACAACACAGTTGGCCACACTGTTGAACTGCATGACTGTGGCACGAACGGTGGGTGCCAGGTGCTCATTGCCAGGCTTGTTCCTCTTGCTCCAGGTGGAGCCCAGGCACTGAGAGGGCACCACGTTCTTGAACAGTTCCTGGGGAGCAGGGGAATGTCACTTGGCTGTGCCACAGCCTAGCTTTGTGTCCCTGGCAGGGGTCACCAGTCAGAGCTGGAGCTCAGGAAGCTGGGGCTGTGGTCTGAGCCCTGTGGGGGCCCTGGGTTTCATCCTCCATTCACTGAGGCATCCCAACACAGGATGACCCAGGACCCAATACTGGGGGCGAAGACAGGGGAGCACTGCACCCAGCCCAGCCCCACTAACTGCAGGCTCCAGAGGGCTGCTCAACTTGGCTCATCCCAAGGGGGCATTGTCCACCCATCCTGATCGTCCTCTGCTCCCACTCTCCACTCAGATGCGCCTGCATGTGGTGCCGCTACAGACACGAGCTTTGTTCGTGTGTCTCTCTTTTAGTGGAGTTCACATCTGGTGCCTAGTAAGTGATGAGGCTGTGGAGCCTCCTGGGCAGATGAGTGGGTTGCCCCTGGACCTGGCTGCACTCAGTGAGTTCTCCTCCCCCCCTCTTGGGCCAGGCCCCACCAGCTTTCTATCTGTTCTACCGCATTTACTCTGCACAGCTACTCTGTGCAGCAGGTCCTGGTACTTCCTGTCTCTATGGTTTGAAGGTGCACAGAGAAGGCTTGGGAATTGCCCAGACCACATGGCTGGGAAGTGGGGCAGCTGGGATTTGGACCCAGATCATAGGAACCCAAAAGGGGAAAGCAGGTGGGGGACAGCTGATGGCAGAGGGACGGCATGCCCCTCCCCACTCTCAGAGCCAGATGCTCACTGCGTCCATGACAGTCAACTGTTCTGCCACCGCCCTTGGAGAGAAGGCCATGAGGCTAGGCGTCTCCTCATGTGGCTGCTTCTTACTGGCCGCACGCCAGGGACAGGAAGGCTCTGGAGCTGAAGGTGACTCTGCCTCTGTGATCAGAGTTGGAAATGGAAATCCCAGCAGACCTGCTGGCCCCGTTGGCTCCAGTTCAGGACCCGGCACTTGAGCTGGAGCTGATGACGGCACCCGCTCTGCTTCTGGAGCAGCTGATGGAGGTGCTGCTGGCTCCAGTGCGAGAAGTGACGGGAGAAATAGAACTGGAGCCACGTCTGGCTCCAGATATGGCCCTTGCTCTGGCTGTGCAGCTGGCAGAAGCGAGGGAGCTGGTGATGGAGCAGAAGGAAGACAAAGGGTCACCTACAAAACTGACTTTCCATGTGCCCTTCCCCAAAGAGGAAGGATCCCATGGCCTTTAAAGGAATACCCAGTCATGACCCACCCCCTGGGGTAGTCTTCCCAACCTGCAGCCCCCCTTACCTGCTGACTCGGCCTCAGTGGCCTGGAAAAGCTCCAACTGGATGAGGAAAGGGGTGGCATGGTGCCTCTGGCCCAAGCCAGGCAGGATGTCCTGCATACATGCCAACTTTAGGTTGAAACCGGAACGGTGCAGGTGCTGCCAGATATCCTGGGGAGACGGCTCAGGCCAGGTGCCCAAGATGGGAGAGAGGGCGCTGGGGAGAGTCCCGTGTGGGGCAGAGTCAGAGGCCCGGCCTTGCATTCCACACTGTGTTCCCAGAGCACCTTCAATATGTCTGGACCCATAGGACGGCCAAGCCTAGTCCAACCCCTCTGTGGCTGTCCTTGCAGTGGAAGGCCTGCTCATCAAACAGGTCTAACAGAGAGCCTGTGTAAGGCTGCTCTTCCAACTGATACTCTTCTCCTGAAGGGCCTGGGCATGGCCTACCCCATCCTCCATGCACTTGAGCATCAGGACTGAGGTTTGAGCAGACTTGTGAGCAGGCTGCTCACCACACCTACTATTCTGAGCCCCGATGGTGGTGGTTAGGAGATGGGCATGTGGAGAGGGCAGGCAGAGGGAGAGGGAACCGTGGAAGCAATGGTCTCTCAGTGGCCAACTCAGCCCAGCCTCTCCTCTGCTTCCCAGGGGTGCTGGGACCCCATCCACAGTTCTCTCTGACTCATTTCCTCCCGCAGGGGAAGCCCCCAGACCTCAGCCCTCCCACAGAAATCCAAACATCTGTGAGATCCAGCCTTCTGCCAGTCACTCCCGACGCACAGTCTCCATAGCCCCCCAACCCCTTCTGTGGAGACGGGAGGCCCTCCTTCTGGACCCAAAGACCACTCATGATTTTAATTGATCCTGAAGTCCATCATTGTGGTCAGACTATGAGAGGATGCATCCATATCTAGAGGCAGCCAGGGGGTGTCACATCTAATGGACTGTGGACATGACTACTTATGACATCTAGAAGTGACTGTGAGGCTATCAGACTAGAAGTGAACCCCAGGGATTGTGTCTGCTTCATTCATTGGATTATCTCAGTGTCTAGAAAAGTGCCTGCCGTAGTAGGTGCTTAATACACATAGTTGACTGAATGAACCCAAACCAGATCCTTCCCAGGTATTTGAGTGGGCCTGGGCTCCTGTGCTGCCCCCAGAGATCACGAATCTGGACTCGCCAAGGACAAGAACCAGGATCACCTAGAGGAAATCTCAACATTCTCTGCCAAACAGGGAAACAGTTCTCTTTCCAGGTGTTTTCCAAACTCAGTAAGGCCACAGGCCAGTGAGGGGTGAGGCAGAGAGCTTCTTCACTGGGGACAGGGAAACAATAAATGTGAGGACACACAGCATGACCAGCAGCCCTTTCTCTAGAGCCAGGCAGCAGGTAAGCACCTGCCATGGCTTCTGCCATGATTTCCTACAATGACCCTATGAGCTTCATCCTCTTACCACCCCACCATTCAGATGAGCAAAGTGAAGCTCAGCAAGGTGTGGTGACATTCCCAGGACACACAGCTAGTAGGCGGGAGACTCACCACTTTGCTGTGGAGGGGGTGGGCACTCACCAATGGAACAGCTGGCCCAGGACCTGTGGGCTGGCGGTGAAGGCCTGGTACACGCACGAGAAGGTGGTGCCGGAGATGTTTCTACCCTGGAAGGATGGTAGCAGGGAGTCTGCCACCTTCTCCACTGTGCAAGCCTTGAGGGTCAGCATCGTGCGGGCCTCATCCACGGACAGGGTGGATTCCTTTTCATACCACAGGGACAAAGAGGGACATATAGTCAGTGGTGTCACCATGAACCACCAGGAGGATCAGGGTCTGGAGCTCAGACCTGAAACTCTCCGCACCTCAGGAACCTGTGCGAGAGGGACATGAGTGTCCACCTTGAAAAAGGATTTGGGTTTCAAGCACATTTGAGTTTTAGGGGAATGATAAACACGTGGCACCTTGAAGGCCTTCTGTCACCTGAGGAACACTAGCACCTCCCTGCATTCAGAGCTTGTATTAAGAGCACTGTCCTAGTGAGTCATCAATAAACACGCCACCGTAGATATGGGAAAACAGAAGGTTGGGATTTCACATAGCTGCTCAAGACCATGCAGGTCAGAACTGAGAGCCACCCGAGGCTTGGGCTGCATGACACTCCCTTTAAGCTCCTGAGGCTTGGTCTGCTCCTGACGTGGAGGAGCAGGGTGAGGGGACACCACACTCCTTGGAGGACCCTGCAGAGTCACCTGACTCAAGTGTGGGTTCTGGGCCCACCCTGACCATCTCTGGTCCTGGGATGGAGACCCATCTCTGCGTGGTCTCACCACAGACCAGCACTGGATGCTGTGTTGGCCTGATGCACCTGCCCCGTGTCCACACATATGGAGTAATTAAACCTGTCAACCAGCTCCTCAACGATGTCCTGGGAGGAATTCTGCAAAGTCAGAGCCCGGGACCAGGCCAGGAGGCTTTAGGGACCTTCTACCCGATCTGTGGTTCTATGTTATGGTAGGCCTAGCAAACTAACACAGTCTATTAGGACACACTTAAGCTGTTCCCTGCAGCACTGCTGAAATGGCAACAGAATTGAGTCATGTCAAGGTCCAACAGCATTGAAAGGATGAATTGCTGTTGCAAATGCCCTCCTTTAGGGAACATTATGAAGTCACCTAAGGCCACAGCTCCTGACCTGACAGGCCCACAGTGAGGTGTGTTCTGTGAGACGACAAGATGTAGAGAAACGTACAGAATCACGTAATCTCACCGCATCCCCGTTGTGTTTAAATCCCCCCAGCAAGTGTGATGGTTTGTGAGGCTTGGAGAAGGTCTGCAAGGATAGTGTTGCTGACAGACAACAGGATCCAGCCGGGAAGTGAAAACAACCAAAACAGGGCGAACTGCTAAGGTATGTGTGACCTCGTGAAAAGTGAAAACAACATTAAATAGCTTCTCAACGCTTCCAACAAATATGTGAAGAGTGTCTTTCTACCCTACCACATAGCGGGTTGGGGAAGTGGAGGTCCAGATTCCTTAGGGAGTGGGCCTGTAGGACGCCCAGTTGGGAAAGCCATGGGAGGTCCCAGGGGAGTCCTCAGATTTGTGCCTGCGTTGTCGGCTCGCCCTGATCATCTTGGGGTCCTGGGTGTGGTGACCCACTGCTCATGCTCTCACCTCAGACCAGCCCTGGATGGTGGTGGGCTGTTGCACCTGCCCCTTTTCCAGGGGCCTTGAGTTGTTGATACCATCGGATAGCTCCTCAAAGATCTCCTGGGGAGAGTTCTGGAAAGATAGTGCCCGGTAGTTGGGCCAGGAGGCATCAGGGGCCTGCCTGGACATTGCCACTGGGGGACACCCCCATGAGAAATTCGGTTCCCTACTTCAGCCACAGAGGGGCATCTGCAAAGACATCCAGCCAGGGAGGGAAGCAGAACAAACCTCTAGGTCTCGGGATTAACACAGGGCAGAGGAGCTTTCTCCCCAGCACTCGCCTTCACAGCCTGCCAGCCATAACCTGGGGTATGAATACAACAGACTGGCCAGGCTCACAAACATAACAACCTGCTCCTGCTCTGGAAGGACTCATTCCTCACCCCCTGCCTCCCCCAACCCAAAACACACACACACACACACACACACACACACACACACACACACAAATAAGGGGCAAGGGGTGTGGGGCTGCTCAGGTGGGATCACAGTTGTGGCCTGCCCTGCACTGGGCTGTACTGGGCTGCCCCATGTTACCTCTCGGCCCCTCCTGCCAAATGGCCAGCAGTATTGGTGATGAAACTTGAGCCAACCTCGATAGGAGCACAAAAGTCTCTGTCTCTGGGCTTTCCTGAGCCTAGAGCTTCTGAAGGCTGGGAGACAGCAGCAGAACATCCTGGGTTCTGAAGTGTCTCCAGCCAAATGAGCTGGATAACTGGCTGTCTCTAGAATGTTGGTGCATGGTTACCAGATTTCAAAGTCTGTTGGGGTCTATCACCGAGGAAGTGAGGTCACTACTTCAAGATTCCATGACCTGGGCTGCTTCTTGCAATCAGACCTACCCAAAGTCCCCCATGTCATCTCCTCAGCTGTACACATGGAGCTAACACAGCCCTGCCCACAGGTACCCGGAAATGTACCGAGGGTCCTGGCTTTGAGGAGGCAGAGTTGAATTTAGACCTCCTTTATCTGACAAGTTCACTGTCCAGGAAAGCTCATTGTGCCTCTCAGGTCCTCCCCAGTCTCCAGACCTGCACTATGGGGATCAGGCTAGAATCTGCTTCCTAGGGACATCATCAGGTGTATAGGAGATCACATCTATACCACCTGTGAGCTGGTGTCGAGTGTATCTAAGGCAAAACTCAGAAATGGAAGAATGACTAGAAGGGAAGTAGCAGGAATACCACTCAAAACAGGCCTGGGTTCCAGCAATCTGATATTGGAACAGGCACTTCAGTCCCTCTTGGCCTCATTTTAATGTCAGCACAACAAGAGGGTCGATGAATGAAACTCAGACACTGTCGTCCTCTGGATTAAAGCTCAATTGTTTCCTGTTCTACGTAGAATGAAACTCAAGTGCCTCATCCCGAACCACGGGGTGGGCAGCCTTCACACTGGTTCCCAGTGATCCCCACCCGTGGGACACACACCCCTTAAGGATTCCTGTGTGACCACTGAGTGCTCAGTGACTGGCTCTCACCAATAGAACACAGCCCGTGTGATGGGATGCCATGTCTAAGTCTTCAACACAAAAAGTCTCTCACTTCCTTCTTCCTCTCTCTCTTGAGTTCCATCTCTCTCTCTCTCTCTCTCTCCTATCTCTGAGCTGGAGAATGAAACCAGATGTTTTGAGCTGTCATGTATAGAGGCCCACATAGGAGAGAACCCAGGTAGTTCCCAGGCCAACAGACAGAAAGAACTCATGCTCTGAGTCCAAACTGCATCCTGAACCCTTTGCATGAGCTTGGGAGCAAATTCTCCGCCAGTCGAGCATCAGTGGAGGCTGCAGCCCCAGCCTGGAGACACCTGTGTGGAGGAACTGAGCAATTCTGGGTCTGGATTCCTCATCCACAAAAGTTGTGAGAGGGGAAATATTCGTAGTTTTCAGATGCGAGGGATTGGAACAAGGGTTTCAGGCCCCAGGATCTGGCCCTGCCCTCTCACCTCCACTCCTCTCTCCCGGCTGCCACCAGCCGCACTGGCCACCTTTCTGACATCCTCTGGCCAAACCCCTCTTGCCCTTGCGTGTCAGCAGCAGTGGTGTCTCCTCCCTGACACACTGCTCCCAGACTTGTGCAGGGCTGGCTCCCTCTTATTCTGTCCCAGCAGATGTCACCCCAGTGAGGCCTTTCAGACCCTCCCACCACGGACCCCCAGCCCTCCCTCACAGCCCCGTGCTTTGTTTCCCTCCAGCACCGGCTCTTTCCTTTCTCACATCTTTGCTTTCACACTTTTGTTCTAGTCCGTCCAGACTGGGAGCTCCTGGCAGGCAGGGACCACTCAGTCATTGTCAGCCCTGCATGGAGGCCCACCCGGGCAACCGGCACAGGGTGAGTGTCAGTGCACAGTCGCTGAATGAATGGGAAAAGTGTGTCCCCTCCTCCTGCCTTTGACCAGCTCAGACTGTGGAGGTGAACGCTGGTAATAGGAGGCGCAAGTTGTTCTGAGGCAGGGGACAGCCAGAAAGACCTCTGCACGACTCTTCACTGCTCCAGGAGCTGAGGCAGAGCTGAGTGGCAGTGTGTAAATTTAAGGTGTACAGCGCTGTGACTTGTACATACACTGTGTAATGACACCAAAGTTCAGTGTATATCCATCATCAAGAAGAAAAAACTTTTATTTTGTGATGAAAGTTTCAGGTTCTTCACTCTTAGCACCTTTCAAATAAAGCACACAGCAGTGTTAACTTACACAGTGCTGTATGTCAATTAGATCTCAATAAAACTGAAAAACAAAACACAAAATCCTCAGTGGGCACCACTGACACGGGAGGCTGCCTGCCCCCTGGTAGCCAACACCAGCACTGCAGCCCAGGCAGGAACTCCACTACACAGGAAGGAAGCTTTCCTTGGGTGTCCTCAAGGCAGAGGCTCTCCAGTGTCCCAGGGGGAAAGGAGAAGGACCTGCAGGCTTCCGGGGCATGGGAGGAACCTCAGGAGACCACCTTCCTCCCCTTTGTCTGTCCCCCACTCCGGGGTCTCCTCTTTACTCATGACGTCTCCTAACCTGAGCCAGGACAATGATTCCCCCCTACTTCCAAATGAGGACCCTCAGGGTCCAACAAGGACTGGTCTTGTCCCTGGACTCGGCACTCAGTGTGCAGTGCTCTGGCATGTTCTTCTCTATCCCAAGTTCTCATCCCCCCAAGCCGCCAAGCCGCTCTCTGTTCTGAAGGCTCTCCAGGGGGTGGGAAAGGGTTTTCTCAGGCTCTCAGAGCACAGTGAGTCATCCATGGAGAACCAGTGCAGCAGACACTTTCTGAGCACATGGGACGCATGGAGTCTCCCACAGGACGCACTCCACTCTACACAGGAGGACACCGAGGCCTTCTCTCCTGCACCCAGTGTCTACACGAGGGGAGGATGGGCTCACCAGAGTTCCAGGTGCCCACAGATGCGGAATGCAGCACCCCAGTCCTGTGCTCTCCAGGCCTGGCCAGGGACGTCCCCGGAGCAGGTAGAAACCTAGGAACCTTAGGGATTCTTCTGTCCACGTCTGAGCGCCTGGGCGTGTCGCTAGGACAATGGATGCTACTGCCCCATGGCAGAGGTGCCTCCAACCTTTCCCCTCTGCCCCTTGTCACTTCTCTGGTTTCTACTATTTCTTGACTGCACCTCCATGGTCCCCACAGCAGAAGTCAGTGTGAGGGTGCCTGTGCACATGAGAGGATGGGAAGAGGAAAATGACCCCATATGCAGAGGGGTGGGCAGGGTTCCCCTTGGATCTTCAGGTTTCTCATTTCTAAAAGAAAACCTGAAGGGAAGGGGTTGAGCCTTGGCCAAGGAAGCTGGAGCCCTCCCTAATCTTCTGGATTCTGACCCCCTCCTGTGGTCTGGGTCAGTACCTGCCTCTCTTGGGCCACAGTTTCCCAATTGTACAGTGGAGGGTCAGGTGTGGAACAGCATGAGCATGTGCTCAGCCAGGAGAAGGTGTCACGCTCCATCAATACTGGGGGTGTCGGGGTGGTAAGCTGCTCAGATGAGCAGAGGCACACAGTGCTCGCTATCACAGGGAGACATTAGGGAACAACCTGGCAGTCAGCCAGGCCTCCTGTCCAAGACGTGCAGACTAAAGGGGCATGTGCCAGGCCGAGCCCAGCCTTGCCAGGCACACACAGACAAGACACCTACGGCTCTGCTCATGTGACAGGTCTCCGTGCCCTTGCCCCCACCCCACGCCCTGCCGCTCTCTCTATTCCCAAAAGAAGGGGACATTGGTGCTGGCCAGGCAAATGCATGAGATACCAGCATCCTACAGTCTGCCTCCACGCCTGCCTCTGCCACTGTGCATAAGGGGATCTCTCTCAGAGGACAGTCCTGTCTGTCGAATGTCACACGGGGCTTCCACAGCTAAACACACACATTGGTTAGGAATAGATTCTGCCACACAGTCTTGAAGACCCTAAATAATAGTGGCACAAACATGAAAGAGTTGTGTCTTTCTCACGTAAATACCCATGGAGGTAGGCAGCCAAACTACTGCTGGAAATGTCACAACTCATCTGCCTTTCTGCTCCAGAATCTTAGGATGTGGTCTCCGTCATCAAGGTTGTCCATGGCCCAAGATGGCTGCTGGAGAGCCAGCCTTGACAAGCAGCCCTGTCTGCACGTCCCACCACCGGCAGGAGAACAGGAGGAGGGAAACCTGGCCCTCCCAGCTCTGTCAGGTCCCTCTGGCAGCCTCCCCACAGTCCCACACCAGACTTCCGGTCACACATCATTGGCCTGCACTTCATCTGGTCACTCTTAGCCGCAAGACAGGTCAGGAACTTCATCTTTCAGTTTGTTGAATTGCTGCCTGAAAGAAAATGGATTCTCTGTTCTACAGGTTAAGAGAGGGTGGAAACGGTGGAAACCACCAGTGCTCTCTCCCTACACTAACCTTCCAGTTGAAGAGGAGAAGATGAGGGGATTATCAGACAAATTGGGCGTTCCTTCATCTACCACAGCCTCTCTTTTCAGGTTGTTTATTCATTCTCACACAGCACAAAAAGTCTTGCTTCCAAATCGGTAAATATGAATGGGGTCCCTGCCTCTGTTCCCAGCAGGATGATCGGAAGCACTGCGTGGCTTTCATCTGCCTGTACCTTCTACGTAGATCTGAGCAAATCCTCCTATTTCATAAATGGAGTGGGGCGGGTCTGAGGATGCAGAGCCTTTTAGGCAAATAGCATGTTTTTCAAGAGCAGAGTCAATTCTGAATCCTGCAAATCCAACAAGTACAGCGCCTTGACCCGGCCCCTCCATTTCTACTCCAAGGAGACTTAGAACCTTCACGGTGAATATTACTAGTTAAAAGAATCCACACTAAAGAAAACTGATAATGGTTAAAATGGCACGTGGTAAAATTTATCAGTGACTAAATAGTGATAGAAGAAGAAATACATCTGAACACATTTTGATATGAATAATAAGATTCAGGAAAGTTGACTTGGTAGAAATAATGAGACCTAAACAAAACTCAGAATAGCAGAATCTGTAGTCAGTACATTATGATGGGGATTAAGAAAAATCTGTCCATTTGCATAAAAAATAATTGATTCTGAGAAAAAATAGTATCAGAGAATTAAAAATCAAACGGATACACTAGAATTGTTTTCCTGTGCTACATTCTAAAGAAATCAATCAAGGAATTAATAATACTGTATTGCATATTTGAAAGTTGCTAATAGAGTAAATCATAGAGGTTCTCATCACAAGGAAAACAATATAAATCTTAATGATGATAGATGTTAACTAGACTTCTTGTAGTGATCATGTCCCAATAGATACAAAAAAATCATTACGTTGCAGACCTGAACCTAATATAAAAACATTTAAATTTAAATTTAAAATGTTTTCTTATGTTTTCTCTGAAAAATATATTGCAACTAAAATTTTTTAGTGTATTCTATAATTCTGATTTCAAGGTTCTATTAGGCACAGAAGGAAAACATTTAGTCTTTGAGACAACAATCAAAGTTGTCTCAGGTAAAAGAAATGAGATAAAATACCAGGGTCAAAATGGAAAAGTACAAATGACAAGTCTAAGTTGTCCTCTGCTCATTTCTTTGTATTTGCACTTTTTTAGTCAAATATTTTTATTGAGGTAAAATACGCATAACAAAAGATTTACCATCATAACCATTGTTATGTGTACATGTCATTAAGTTCATTAAGTTCATTTTCAGTGGATTACCTACAATAATATTGCTGTGCAACCATCACCACAATCCTTCTTCAGAACTCTTTTCATCTTGCAGCACAGAAACTCTATGCCCATTCATCAATAACTCCCCATTCCTCTCCTCCCAACCTCTGGCCAACACCATTCTGCTTTCTGTCTCTCTGAATCTGGCCATTTCAGGTACCTCATATAAGTGGAATCACACAGGGTTTGTATTTTGGGGACTGACTTATTTCATTGAGCATAATATCCTGAAGGTTCATCCATGTTATATCATATCTCAGAATTACCTCCCCTTCCAAGGATGAATAATATGCTACCGTATGTATATACGTCATTTTGTTTATCCATTCATCCCTGGACAGATACTTGGGTTACTTCCATGTTTTAGCTATTACGAACAATTTGAACATGGGTGTTCAAATATGTCTTTCAGACCATACTGTCAATTCTTTTGCATATATATCCAGAAGAGGAATTGCTGGGTCATATGGTAATTCTATTTTTAATATTTTTAAGGAACTGCCATACTGATTTCCACAGCAACTATACCATTTTACATTCCCACCACAGTGCACAAGGGGTCCAATTTCTCCACATCTTTGCCAACACTTGTTCTTTTCTTTTCTTCACCTATTTTTTTTATATAGTAGCCATCTTAACAGAAGGGAGGTGTAATCTCACTGTGTTTTTGATTTGCATTTCCCTAATGATTAGTGATGTTCAGCATCTTGTCATATGCTTGTTGACCATCTGCATAAATTACTTTGCTCATTTTTGATTTGGGTTGTTTTCTGTTCTTGAGTTTAGGAGTTCTCTATCTCTTCCGGATATTAAGAACTTCTCAGATACACGGGTTGCAAATATCGTCTCCCATCCTGTGGGCTGTGTTTTCACTCTGTTGATAATGTCTTCGAGGCACAAAAGCTTTTAATATTCATGAAGTCCAGTATGTTTATGTTTTATTTTATTGTCTGTGCCTTGGGTGTCATATCCACGAAATCATTGCCAAATCCTATTGTGTAAAGTTTTCTCCTATGTTTTCCTCTAAGAGTATGACAGTTTCAGCTCTTACATTCAGGTCTTTAATCCATTAGGAATTAAGCCTTATATGTGGCCTTAGGGAAGAGTCCAAGTTCATTCTTTTGCACATATATGTCCACTGCGTTCACCACCACTTGCTGAAAAAACTGTCATTTCCCCATAGAATAATCCTGGCAACCTTATTTCTGGGCTCTCTCTTCTGTTTCCTTGGTCTATATGTCTGTCTTTACGCCATTACAACGCTGTTTGGATATTGTAGATTTGTAGTAAGTTTTAAATCAGGAAGAATGAGTCCTCCAACTTAGTACTTCCTTTTGAAACTGTTGAGACATCTGGGCTTGCCTGAGATTCCACATGAATTTTAGGATGGGCTTTTTTCTATTTTGGTACAAAATATCATCGGGATTTGGATAAGGACTGTAGTGAACTTGTTGATCTCTTTCGATAACGTCGACATCTTAACAGCAAGGAGTCCTCCAATCCATGATCACGGGATGCCTCTCATTTCTAGTAGTGCGGGGTGGTTGTTCAGGTTGAGGTGACAGCGCTCTTCCATGCAGTCATGCGGGATCCCAGAATTCCTCCATACTGTGCCTTCACCATTGCCTTAGAACTCATCGACACCTGCATCCAGTCAACAGAGAGAAAAATGCATGTAAAACTCATGTGAGAAGTTTTCAAAGACTGAGTGTGGATGTAGCACACACTTCTTCCACTCCTGTCCATTGGCAAGAAGTACGGACTGAACCAGCAGACCCTAAGAAGTCAGGACTGCAGGCAGACCCAGCAGACTCCAACAAATTTGTGACTGTGGACTAACCAAGGGCTAGAGACTCAGGTTCCCAGTGGAACCATCTGCTAGTTCAAGCTTCCTGCTAAGACTTTCACTGCCACTGTGGACTAAGCACGGCCGGAGACAGATGCTCTATTAGAGCATCATGTTAAAGTAGACTGACCATTCACCCTGGACTGGAAAGCAGGTTAGACCAGGAGCTCAATGCAAAGAGACCGGATCTCAGATACAAGAGGAACTTACCCACAGCTCTCGGAAACAGTGAAAAAGACAGAGAATTCAAAGGTTTTGCGGGTACCGATCGTAGTATTTCTCATCCCCGAAGCCATCAGAAGTCTCATTCAAATCCCACTGCTGCCACCAAACTGTTAACAAACAAAATACAACTGAAAATCTTCAATACCTTATTGGCTTTATTCAACAATTCATGAATCGGGCAGCATCCAATTTAGCAGATAGAAGGGATGTCCAAGGAGCTGTGCAAAATGAAAGACTTTTACAGGCAGAAGGGAGCAAATACAAGGAAGTCATACTAGGCACAAAGCAGGTTGGCTACTGCAAGGTTATTTCCTTTGGGGGACAGCAGGGGTCTATCTGGCACAATACCTACCTAGTGCCGATCAGGCGATTCCTGACTGACTGATTAAGATTCCACTTATGGGAGAGCCAGGAATGTAATGAAGTCAAGTCCTGGTTTGTTGACATGGGGCTCAGCCTAAGCGGCTCCATTCTGGGCCTGTTATCTTGGTTCTAACACATGACTTCTGCTGGTCCCTGCTGTCCCCAGTTACACCCCGGGTGTCCCTTCACTGACCATTGCTTGTCACACACCCACGGCACCTGCCTCCAGTCCTTCCCCCTCAACACGGTAATCCCGCACCACAACCACCCCGACACTATCGTGACTTCTTCCACCACACGTCCCCTGTACTTCCCACAAGGCAGCAAGACGCTTCATAAACACCACCAGCGTTTATGTCCAATGGGATGAGAGGGCTGCCCCTGTACAGGGAGTCAGAACTTGCTGGGCCTGTCACATGGCCTCCAATCACCTGTACCCCAGCGTAAGTGCTCACCCTGCTGACAGACTCAGTCTTAGCCAGCTCCATCTAACAACAGCCTTGCCCCAAACTTCCCTTCAAATTGCTCCACCCGTTTTTGGCCCCAACTGTTTTTTGAGGAGTCATTGTGGCGTAGCCTTCAAGGCCCCGTGGTGATTCCGTGCCCAGGCACAAACGGCTCTTGGTCCACACACCCTTTGCTTGTACCACCTGGAATCACAGAGCACAGGGAGCCGGGGAATGGGCACAGGTTACAGGTTTTACCACCAAGAGCCCCAAGGAACATTTTACAGCAGGAACACCCACTTGTCGGTTTCCTGTGGGCCCACATCACAAGGCTCTCACCTGGTACACCACTCTCTTCCACAACCCTCTGGTCAGCTTTCCCAGGCTATGTTCTGCAATCCATCATTGTCTCTCTCGACCTGCATGTAGTGGCGTACCCCTCAGGCCACAAGTCCCCTGAGATTCCTGCCCTACCACCAAAACAAAGAGACACTGTCATTCCTTTAGTACTGGGCACTTCCGTTCTACTAGGCTTGACTGGACTAGGCACAGGTACGTGGCCATAGCCACAGAAAATCGGGTAATCGAGGCCACCAACAAGTACTGACAACCATAACCCAACACAGACAACAACTACAAAAGACTCTATCCTATTCCTTGTGCAACAGTCTCCTAAGTCTCTTGCCAAATGGTTTTAGGAAACTGCCTGGCCCCAGACTATACTGGCCAAGGAAGGAGGGGTCTGTGCCCTTCCAGGGTCCACTTGCTGCAGGTACATCAACCCTCAGGTTCAAATCTACCTACACCAGGTGGCCCAAGAGGTAAGAATACTGCATAATTTTACCCAGATCTTTGAACAGATTCCCAGGGCTCCCAACAACACTGACCTATGTTCATGGCTGGTCTCTTCAAGTTGGGGACCATGGCTATGGACTGGTTGTCAGATTGTTGCTTGTATGATTATAGGATATGTTACTATAGCCCCAGTCAGGTGTTTACTATCTGGCCTACAATGTGCCTTACCCCTAACAGCTCCATTAATTACCCTAATTTCACATTTTTATCGAAGAAAATCTGCTTAACATAAAATACACCATTTTAGCTACTTTAAAGTATATTATTCAGTGACTTCTAGTACAATGATAATGTTGTGTGGCTATCACCACTATCTAATTCCAGAACATTTTTAATACTCTCAAAAGAAACCCATACTCATTCATTCTGCATTTTCCCCGAAACTAAGTGCATGAAAACACCTCATCTGTCTTCTCTCCCTGAGGATTTGCCTATTTGGGACATTTCATTCAAATGGAATCATATAATCTGTGGCTTTGTGTATGGCTTCAATTAGCACACATTTTTAAGGATCATCCACGGCCTACCATGCAGCAGTATTTTCTTCCTTTTTATGGCTGTATAATATCCCACAGTATTTGTATGCCATGTTTGCTTTATGTATTGGTAACTTCGTATGAATTTCGGTTTATTCCATTTTTGGACTATTGTGAATAATGCTGCTTTGAATGTCCAGGGACAAGTTTTTCTTTGAACATATGTTTTCAATGTTCTTTGGGAGATACCTCACATCAGACTATCCTGGTCAACGGTCATTCTAGGTTGAAGACTTTAAGAAATGCAAAGCTATTTTCTATAGTGCTGCATCGTTTTACATTTCTACCAGGAATGAATGAGGGCTCCCCTTTCTCCACATCTTTACCAACACTTGTTATTTTCCATTATGTTGAATACAGCCTTCATAGTGAGTGTAAAAGACTATCAAACTGTGGTTTGAATTTCCATTTCCCTAATAATTCAGGATATTGAGCATCTCTCTGGTGCTTATTGGCCATTGGCAAACCTTCTGGAGAAATGTCTATTCCAATTGTTTGCCTATTTTACTTGATGTATTTGTCTTTTATTATTGAGTTCTAAGAGATATTTATATATTCTGAATCCTAGATCCAGATCAGATAACAAGTTGCAAATAGTAGGAGCATTCAGTACTTCACTTTCAACAATGAATAGAACACCCAGACAGAAAATAAGGAAACAGCAGACATAAACAACATTAAATACTATGTGAACAGTAGCAGAATACACATTCTTCTCAAGAGTACACAGAAGATTTTCCGGAAGAGATCACATGTGAGGTCACAAAACAAATCTTAACAAAATTAAGAAGAATGAAATCATACTAAGTATCTATTCTGAACACAATGGCATGAAACGAGAAATCAATAACAGAAGGAAAACTGCATCATTCATAATAGGTGGAAATTAAAGAACAACCTCTTAAACAGACATTAGATCCAAGAAGAAATCAAAAGGGAAATTAGAAATAGCTCAAAACAAACACGAAAATTAAAAACACACCACAACTTACGAGATGCAGCAAAAATAATACTAAGAGGGGCGTGGCCCCGTGGCGCAGCGGTTAAGTATGCACACTCCACTGCTGGCGGCCCGGGTTTGGATCTCGGGTGCGCACTGATGCACCGCCTGTCAGGCCATGCTGTGGCGGGGTCCCATATAAAGTGGAGGAAGATGGGCACGGATGTTCACCCAGGGCCAATCGTCCTCAGCAAAAAGAGTAGTATTGGCATGGATGTTAGCTCAGGGCTGATCTTCCTGATGAAAAATAAATAAAAAAATACTAAGAGGGAAGTTTACAGGGATTAATTTGTACATTGTTAAGAAGAAAGATGTCAAATAAACAACCTAACTGACAACACACAGAACTAGAAAAACAAAAAAACTAGACCCAAAGTTAGCAGAAAGTTGGAAGTCACAAAAATGAGAACAGAAAAAAAGGAAATAGAGTACAGAAAGACAATTAAGAGATGAATAAAAATGAGTTAATGTTTTGGAAAGAGAAAATTGACAAACCCTTAGTAGATAGAATATCTAAAAAAAGAGAGAGAGAAGAATCCAATAAAGTAAATCAGAAAAGAAAGAGGAGGCATTACGACTGATGCTTCAGAAACAAAACGATCATAAGGGACAGAGCCAGCCCAGTGGCGTAGCGGTTAAGTTCTCGCACTCCGCTGCAGCACTGGCCACAGGTTCGGATCTCGGGTGCGGACCGACGCACCGCTTGCCAAGCTGTGCTGTGGCGGCGTCTCGTATAAAGTACAGGAAGATGGGACGGATGTTAGCCCAGGGCTAATCTTCCTCACCAAAAACAAACAAACAAAAAAGATCATAAGAGGCAATTCTGAACTCTTGTACACTAACAAATTGGATAACGAAGACAAAACGAATCAATTCCTAGAAACAACCTACCACGTCTAACTCATAAAGAAACAGAAAACTTGAACAGACCAATATGAAATAAGGAGACTGAATCGGTAATCAAAAACCTCCCAACAGGAAGGAGAGTAAAGTGAGTGTCCGACTTCATCACAGACCCAGAGCGAGCCTGCCCCAGCACTAGGCTGACTCCTATGGACCTAGGTGGCTCCCTGAGTCCTCCTGCTAACCCAGGCCCTGGCTCGCCCTGGAGCATGCCAGCTCTAGTGGCCCCAAGCAGCGTCCTTGGCACCAGGCACTCAGCAGGCTCCTGGGAACCCAGTCCCCCATCTCAGCCTAGTGTCCACCGTATTCAGCAGGCCGAGGTGGTGCCTGTCACCCCAAGTTTTGTCCCTGGCACCAGTCTCCTGGTGGGCTCGGCTGAATGCAGACTCTGGCTCACTCGGTGCCTGCCTATTCGCATGGCCCAAGGCAGCAAACTCAGACACAGGTACCTTCCATGGCAGGGCTCCCAGTGGGTTCCAACAAACCCAGGACCCCAGCTCACTCCAGCACTTAGTGGCTCCAGCAACCCCAGGCAGATGCCACAGCACCAGGCTTCCCGTGGGCTACTGGGAACTCAGGCCCATATCTCACCATGGCATCTGCCAGTTCCAGCAGCCACTGGAAGCTCCCCCAGAAACAGGCGCCTGGCAAGCTCCTACAAAACCAGGCCCCTAACTCACCCAGATGCTTGGTGACTCAGGTGGCCCCAGGCAGCTCCCATGGCACCAGGCACCGGCAGGTTCCCAGGAACCCAGGCTTCCATCTTGACCCAGCACCTGCTGGCTCCTGCTACCCCAGGCTGCTCCTGTGGCCCCAGGCTCCCAGCACGCTCCCAAGATCCCAGACTTCTGGCCCACCCCAGAACAAGCTATCTCTCGTGACACCTGGCTCTGCCAGACTCCTGTGAATAAACACTCCCAGCTAACCCCAGGACCAGCCAACTCTCATGGCCCTGGATGACTCCTGTGGCCCCAGGTTCTCAATCGCCACCTGCAAACGCAGGCTCCAGTGGTGGTACTCGTGAACTCAGGATCCCAGCTGTGCCCAGGTCCAGACAGAATCACATGGACCCAAGCTTTCCACTCACCCCAGCACCGGGCTGCCCAAGGACTCCAGCAGCAAGCCTGCCCCTGGACACCGCCAGATGGCTCACACAGACTCCTGAGAATGGCTGACTGTGAAGGGTTTTGTTTGCTAAAGCCAATGTGTAAAGCCCGGAAGAGGTGGCTACTTCCTCAAATTTGCAGACACCAATGCAAGGCCACTAAGATCATGAATAATCAAAGACACATAACACCAGCAAAGGAAAATTATAAATCTCCAATGTCTGACCAAGAAATGGGGATATAGGAACCATCTGATGAAGAAGAATATTCTGATTATTCAGAATAATCCTCTTTAAAAATTCAGTGAACTACTGAATTCAGATGCCAACTAAATGAAATTAGGAAAATAGTACAAGAACAAATAAGAAGTTCAACAGAGAAATAGAAATCATTAAGGAAAAGCAAACAGCAATTCTACAGTTAAAGGACACAATCACTGCATTGAACAATTCAATAAAGACCTTGAAAATCAGATTCAACAAAGCAGAAGATATAAGTAGTGGAAGTAGAAAACATGATATTTGAAATCATCCAGTCAGAGGAGCAAAAAGAAAAAAAGAATGAATGGGGTGAAAAAAACTGATGTAAATTATGGGATACCATAACAAAAATTAGCTATGCATTATTGGCGTACCGGAACGAAAAGAGAGGGAGACAGGAAAAGAAAGTTTATCTTCAAAAAAATAACGGCTGACAACTTCCCAAATCTGGGGAGAGATTTAGACATCCAAGTTCATGAAGCTAATATGTCACCCCAACATTTCAAACTCAAATGACCCAAGACACATTATAATGCAACTATCTAAACTCAAGAAAGGATCATACACCATGATCAAGTTCAACATATGCAAATCAATAAATGTCATATACCACATTAATAGAATGAAAGATAAAAATCATGAAATTATCTCAATAGATGCAGGAAAGCCTTTGACACAATTCAACAGCCTTCATGATAAAAACTCAAAAGTTGATTATAAAAGGAACATACCTTAACGTAATAAAACACACAGCTAACAGCATATTGAGTGGTGAAAGGTTGAAAGCTTTCTTGCCAAGATCAAGAACAAGACAAGGGTGCCCACTCTCAACACTACTCTTCAACACAGGACGGGAAGTCTTAACCAGAGAAATTTGGCAAGAAAAAGAAAGAAAATGCATCCAAACCGGAAAGGAAGAAATAAAATGGCCTCTGTTTGCAGATGATATGATCTTATATGGAGAAAACACTAAAGACTTCCCCCCAAAACTCTTAGAACTAATAAATGAATTTAGTAAAGTTGCAGGATACAAAATCAACGTACAGAATCAGTAGCATTTCTGTACACTAATAATAACTATCTAAAAAGATATGAAGAAAACAATCCTATCTACAATAGCATCAAAAACAATAAAATACTTAGGAATAAATTTAACCAAGAAGGTGAAAGATCTATACACTGAGAACTACAAGACACTGATGAAAGAAATTGAAAAAGGCACAAAGAAATGGAAAGATAGCCTAGGTTCATGGATCAGAAGAATTAATATTGTTAAAATTACTACCAATGCTACCCAAATCCATCTCAAGATTCAATGCAATGCCTATTAAAATTCCCAGTACATTATTCACAGAAATAGGAAAAATAAGCCTAACATTCATATGGATCCACAAAAGACCTCCAATAAGCAAAGCAATGCTGAGAAAGCAATATGAAGCTGGAGACATCACAATTCCTGATTTCAAACTTTATTACAAAGTTATGGTAATAAAAATGGTATGGTACAGGCATAAAAATAAACACACAGACCAACAGAACAGAATCAAGAGCCCACAAATAAAACCACACACATACACTCAGCAAACAGTTGACAAGTGAGCTAAGAAGACTCAATGGAGAAAGGAAAGTCTCCACAATAACTGGTGGTGGGACAACTGGGTAACCACATGCAGAAATGATTGGACCCCTATTTTACACCACTCTAAAAAATTATCTCAAAAGCAATTAGACTTAAATGTAAGACCCAAAACTGTAAAAGTACTAGAAGAAAACTAGAGGAAAGCCTGCTGAAATTGGTCGTGGCAATGATTTCTTTGGCTAGAACACCAAAAGTGCAAGCAACCAAAGCAAAACTCAACAAGTGGGACTCCATCAATCCATAAAGCTTCTGCACAGCAAAAGAAACAATCAGAAGAATAAAGGGGTTAATAACCACAGTATATAAGGAATTCTTACAACTCAATAGCAAAGAAACCAAAAATACGATTTAAAAATGGTCAAAGGACTTGAATAGTTATTTTTCCAAAGACAACGTAAAAATGGCCAACAGGTACATGAAAATGTGCCCCTAATCACTAGTCATCAGGGAAATGCAATCAAAACTACAATGAGATAGCACTTCACTCCTACCAAATTGGTTATCATCAAAAAGACAACAGAAAAAAAGTGTTGGCAAGGCTGTGTAGAAAAGGGAACCCTGTGCACTGTTGGTATGAATGTAAAGTGGTACAGCCACCATCAAAAAAGTATGGAATTTTCTCAAAGAAATAAAAATAGAACTACTGTACGATCAAACAATTCCACCTATCAGTGTATATCCAAAGGAATTGAAATCACCAACTTGAAGAGATATCTGCACCCCCATGTTCATTTCAGCCTTATTCACAAAGCCAGGACATGGAAACAATCCAACTGGACACCAATGGATAAATAGGTAAAGAAAATGTGATATATATACACATATATACGTGTGTGTGTGTATATATATATATATGTATATATATGTCTGTGTGTGTGTGTGTATATATATACACATATATATATACATATATATACGTAGAATGGAATATTATTCAGCCATAAAAGAGAATGAAATCCTGCATTTGGCAACAACACGGACAGACATTGAGGGCATTATGCTAAGTGAAGTCAGTCAGATAGATAAAGACAAACAGTATAATCACTCATATGTGTAATCTAAAAAAGCTGAAATCAATGAAATAGAGAGGAGAATGGTGTTTGCTAGGGTCTCAAGGATGGGGGAAATGAGGAGATTTGGGTCAAAGTATACAAACTTTCAGCTATAAAATGAATAAGTTCTGGGGATCTAATGTGCAGCATAGTGACCATAATTAACACAGTTAAGACAGTAAATCTTAAAAGTTATCACTAGAAAAGAAAAGTTAATTATGTGAGGGAATGGAGGTGCTAACTCACCTTATTGTGCTAATCATTTCATAATAGATACATGTATCAAATCATCATCTTGTACACCTTAAACATATATGTTTTATGTCACTAATTACTCAACAAATCTGAAAAAAAAATCTCCCAACAAATGAAAACTCAGGTCTAGATAACTTTACTGCTGAATTCTACCAAACACAGAAAGAAGTATCAACAACAAGCCTTCTTACACTCTTTCAAAAATTGAAAAGAGAGAATACTTCCAAACTCATTTTATGAGGCCAGCATTACCCTGATACCAACACCAGACAGGGATACTAAGAGAAAATAAAATTACAGACCATTATCCCCGATAAACGTAGTTGCAAAATCCTCAACAAAATACTAGCAAACAAAATTCACCAGCATGTTAAAAGGAGCATACAACATACCAAGACGGATTTGTTCCTGGAATGCAAGGATGGTTCAACATACAAATTCAATCAATGTAATAGACCACATCAAAAAAACGAAGGGAAAAAAACATATTATCATCTCAATTGATGCAGAAAAAGCATTTGACAAAATATAACACTCTTTCATGATAAAAACATTCAAAAAATATAAATAGAAGGAATTGACCTCCACATAATAAAAGCCATATACGAAAAACCCACAGTGAACATAATACTCAATCATGAAAGACTGAAAGCTTTTCCTCTAAGATCAGGAATAAGGCAAGGATGTGCGATCTCACTACTTCTATTCAACATAGTACTGGAAGTTCTAACCAGAGCAATTAAGAAAGAAAAAGAAATGAAATGCATACAAATTGGAAAGGAAAAAGTAAAATTATATTGCTAATCTTATATAAAGAAAATTCTCAAGACATCACAAAGAACCAATTGATCTAATAAATGAATTCAGCAAAGTAGCAGGATACAGACAGCACACAAAAATCAATGGCATTTCTACACACAAATAAGGAACAATCTGAAAAGGAAATTACAAAAAAGACTGATTCTGGGCTGGCCCCATTTCTTAGTGGTTAAGTGCGCGTGCTCCGCTGCTGTCGGCCCGGGTTCGGATCCTGGGTGCGCACCAACGCACTGCTTCTCCGCCCATGCTGAGGCCGCGTCCCACATACAGCAATTGGAAGAATGTGCACCTATGACATACAACTATCTACTGGGGCTTTGGGGTGGAAAATAAATAAATAAATAAATAAATCTTAAAAAAAAATAGACTGTTCCTAAGGTCCCTGCCCATGAATTCATGAATGAATACTAGGGATAACAGACACAAGGAAATCAACCAAGAACTTCATGTTTATTTATTAAAAACAACAAATCTCTATAAGGAGTTTGAATTAAAAAAATATAACGAGTCAATAAACCCCATGTAAAACAGCCTTTACATCGAACGCAATTGATGGTCCTTTTTTTTTAAGTCTATTTTCCCTCATATCAATACTGTAATAAAAAATTTTGGCCCAGGGAGATTTTACTCCAAAGACCACCCAAATAGTGCTTCCCTTAAGACTCTTCATACGCTCTTCAAGCCTCATTTTTGTTGGCATCTCCTGGACTCGAAAGAAGTGATGGGGAAAAATTTGTCAACTTTCATTTTCATTCCATGGAGGAGTAAGGGTATTGTTTAGATTTATTGATCTCAAGTCACAGGGCAACAGGTATGGACCAAAAGGGACATCTCAAAAGGTATGGAGGAAAAAAATCCAAGAACTATGGAAAGGAAACCACAGGTGGCACCACTCAAGTTGTAGAGGGCCATATGCTGCCTTTCCTTGAAAAGAAGAGCAGAGCAGGTCATGACAGCAGTAGGGAGAATGAAAGATGACACGGGAATGACAGCAGAGGGACTGAGAACGTCCAAGGCCTTGTGCAGATCGCTCACTTGACTCAAGCTCACACAAGTCACAGACAAATCTAGGGGATCCAGCCCATGGCTGGTTTTGTGATTGGCTTCCCTAAACCAGCTGCTTCAAGTCAATGCCCAAACTTGATACCTGACACAGAAAGTGAGAAACAGAAGAGCAGATGAGAATAGACACCAGGAGGTTACTGTGGCACCTTGAGTTCCCACCTCGATGACAAGCAAGTGGGACTGATCACTACACACAGGGCCAAAAAGATGAATTCTGCAATAAAAGAATTGAATTCCTACTGTTAGTACTTTTATAAAAAATGCTACAGCAATTTGACAATTAAATCATTACAATCTGTAACTCCTTAACAAGTGAGCAGCATCTGAGCAATCAGCCATTTAACATATGAACAAATAAAATTTGTGTTGTATATCTAAAGCTATATCTTGCAAAACTCACTCTCAGAAAGGCAAAGCCTATACAATATAATTATGGTACTTTCTGTTGCACAGGAATACACAGAAGGGACAATTAGGATATAGCAAACCAGGATTCAGATGGACCGATCAGGAACTCTAGATGAAGAAAAGGGTCAAGAGAATTCTGAGATGAGTCTGCAATATAGTGATGATAACAGCTATGCTTTATTGAGGGTATGTATATTATTTGCCACACGTTGTTCTAAGTATTTTATATGGATCATCTTTTTACAAATTACAAGTCTAGGAGAGAGGAACTATTATTACCATACCATTTTACAGATGGAGAGGCTGAGGCTCAGAGAAATTAACTTATTCAAGGTTACACAACTATCAGGTCTTAGGGACAGAATTTGAACCCGGGCAGTTTGAGCTCATGGTCTGAACTACTACAGTAAACTGCCTAAGGTATTTATAGATAGGAAGTAATGCTTCTCTAAAAGGCAGGGCCAGAATGACTGGAACACTCCATTCTAGAGAGCATGGTATAGTGGGAAGAGCATAAGTTTTAGAGTTAGGCAGAACTGGGTTCAAATCCTGACTCTGACAATACCTGTGTGACCCTAGAGAAGTCACTTAATCTCTCTGATCCTCAGTTTCTCTATTGAAAAATTGAGATGGTTATGCCTACCTTACAGGGTTGAAAAATGAGATCCCATGGAAAGCACTGGGCACTCTGTAGATGCTTTCATGGGAGCTATTACTTATTGTGATTAATCAGAACAGAGCATCTCTGAGAACCCTGGCAGAGTCACTGTCTGGGAGAACAAGAGAAGAGCAAGAAGCCACTTCATGAAGCTGACAAACTGATGAAGTGGCAGAGCTAATGGAGCATATAATATTAAGAGTTTGCAGTTTCATCCTGCAATCAATGGAAAGTTATTGAAGGATTGTAAACATTATAATAATACAATATTTGTACTTTTGAATGATAAAAGCACTACATGCATGTTTTAAAACTTGCAAACAATACAGAGTTGCTTCAAATAAAGTCCTCCCCTCACCCTGCCATGTGCACTTAGAAACATCGCCTTAGCAGCGATACGGCAGTTGGATTAAGCAGACAACAGTCATTCAGGTACTTTACTAGTTCAGGCAGAAGACTGTGGAGGACTGAATTCAGATCATGGAAGTGGGGATGGACAGGAGGGGACACAGGAGGATGTGGGGGAGCTGGGAGAGAGAAGTCTGGAAGGAAGCCAAAAGGGAGTAAACAAGATGCTAGGAAAGGAGGCCGGGTGTAGAGTCACGTGCCAACGAGAGGACGCCTTTGGATTCAAAGGGCAGCACAAGTGACTAGGAAGAGAGGATAGTGACAGAACTGCTCATGTTGAACGGGCTACAGAGAGGAAGTGACACAAATGGCCAACCCAAGTCCAGATCTCCAGTGCCTGGGTAACCCAGGGAACTGTTTATTGCCACCTTCCAATTTAAGGAACATAAGCACACCCCCACAGTCAGAAATACTTAAAAGATTACTCACACATGCAGTGTGTTACCGACTTTTAACTGGAAAATTTAGAAACAAGACACCAGAGAAAAGATAAAATATCATTTGACGTTGAACACTGTACTTTGATAGGGAAAGAAGGAAGGAGTAGAAAGACAAGAAGGAAAAAGAAGGAGGCCTGGGGAGTCAGGGACTCAGCAGCATGTGCTACACTGGGCTTCAGACCTTTAGCCCACTCCTTCAGGCTCAGGCCCTTTGCTGCATGACATGACTGTGTCCTCCACCAGGGACATTCAAATTAAACATCTAATGCACTCATGATACAGCTAGAGGTACGTTGTCACCACCAAGGAGCCGTGATGACCACTGCCTGGTTCTTGTTCTAAGCAGCTATCCTTCACAACCACTGTGTGCCAGGAGATACCCGCAGGGGGAAAGTGCTGATCCCCAGTTTTCAAGCACTTTCTTCTTTTTCCTTCCCGCAGGCAGGTCCCGGGGATGCTTTCTTTTCTTAAAGCTGCTCACATGTTGGGATTCTTTTTCCCATCCAATGAACTATTATTCTTAATTTACTCCATTCTCCCTATTCAAGACAAGCACGTGGGCCCTTAGCATGTTAAGGGTTCTGCTTTGAATCACTGTAGGGAAATAGACAGAAGACAACACAAAGAATAAATATGGGGAAATTGCAGAGGTTACGGAATTTTATAAATTCCTAACAGTCAACTCTGATTCACATTCCCTTCCTTACTGATATGGTGATTACTAAGAACCCCCTTGGTCTTTATTCTTGAGTGGGCTGTCACCAAGTTTTCCCACTTCACACAAGACTCAGAAGGCATAATATAAAGGGTCGTTGATTCTGTCTACATAAAAGTCCAGAATAGCAAAAACTTCCATAAGCAAAGTTTAAAAGAAAGACAACACTTGGGGAACAAATAATTGAAACTTTTCTACAAAGGACCAATTTCCTTATTATATAAAGGGCCACTACAAATCAATAACAAAAGACCAATCATTCAATAGACAAATGGGCGAAGGATATAAAGAGACAGTTCAAGGAGATGGAAATACAAATGGCTCTTGAACATGTGAAAAGGTGTTTCTATCGAAGAGAAATTTAAAACCCCACACTGCGATTAACACTCTAATCTCTCACCTATTAGACTGGCAAAGCAAAAGCCTGACCACATTCTATTGTGTGTGCATGTAAGGAAACAGGGACTCACTTCTATTCCTGGTGGGAGTGTAAACTGCTATCACCTCCATGGACAGCAGTTTAGCAATATCTATCAAACTGCAAATGTAAAAACCTTCCATTCCAGAAATCTGATTTCTAGGAATTCACCCTACAGATATACTCACCTGTGCAAAATGACATATAAACAAGGTTATTCACTGCAGCACTGTTTCTCACACAAAGGGACTGGAAACAACCTAAGTGTCTCTCAATAAGACATTGGTTAAATAATGTGCCTATGAGATACTTACACTAAGCAGCTATAAAAAGAATGAGGTTCAACATAGTAGTGGAGGTTTTGGCCAGAGCAATTAGGCAAGAAAAAGGAATAAAAAGAATCCAAATAGGTAACGAAGAAGTGAGACTCTCACTATTTGCAGATGACATGATTTTACATATAGAAAACCCAAAAGAATCTGTTGGAAAACTATTAGAAATAATCAACAACTACAGCAAAGTGGCAGGGTACAAAATCAATCTACAAAAATCAGTTGCATTTCTGTATGCTAATAACAAACTAACAGAAAGAGAGCTCAAAAAGATAATACCATTTACAATTGCATCAAAAAGAATAAAATACCCAGGAATAAATCTTACCAAGGAGGTGAAAGACATATACAATGAGACCTACAAGACATTATTGAAAGAAATCCATGATGACACAAAGAAATGGAAAGATATCCCATGCACGTGGATTGGAAGAATAAACATAGTTAAAATGTCTATATTACCTAAAGCAATCTACAGATTCAATGCAATCCCAATCAGAATCCCAATGACATTCTTCACGGAAATAGAAAAGAGAATACTAAAATTCATATGGGGCAACAAAAGACCCCGAATAGCTAAAGCAATCCTAAGAAAAAAGAACAAAGCAGGAGGCATCACAATCCCGTACTTCAAAACATACGACAAATCAATAGTAATCAAAACAACATGGTACTGGTACAAAAACAGACACACAGATCAATGGAACAGAACTGAAAGCCCAAAAATAAAACCACACATATACGGACTGCTAATTTTCGACAAAGGAGCTCATAACATACAATGGAGAAAGGAAAGTCTCTTCAATAAATGGTGTTGGGAAAACTGGACAGCCACTTGCAAAAGAATGAAAGTGGACCATCTGCTATCGCCATTCACAAAAATGAACTCAAAATGGATCAAAGACCTGAAGGTGAGACCTGAAACTATAAAACTCATAGAAGAAAATATAGGCAACACACTATTTGACACTGGTCATAAAGGAATCTTTTCGGATGACATGCCTACCCAGACTAGGGAAACTAAAGAAAAAATAAACAAGTGGGACTTTATCAGATTAAAGAGCTTCTACAAGACAAATGAAACCAGAATCAAGATGAACAGACAACCCACCAGCTGGGAGAGAATATTTGCAAAACATACATCTGACAAGGGGTTGATCTCCCTAATATATAAGAAGTCACACAACTGAACAACAAAAAAACAAACAACCTGATCAAAAAATGGGCAGAGGAAATGAACAGACACTTTTCCAAAGAAGATATGCAGATGGCCAATAGGCACATGAAAAGATGTTCAACATCATTAATCATCAGGGAAATGCAAATCAAAACAACCCTAAGATATCACCTCACGCTCGTTACAATGGCTATAATCACCAAGACAAAAAACAACAAATGTTGGAGAGGATGTGGAGAAACAGGAACCCTCATACAGAGCTGGTGGGAATGCAAACTGGTGCAGCCTCTATGAAAAACAGTATGGAGATTCCTCACAGAATTAAAAATAGAGATGCCCTATGATCTAGCTATCCCACTACTGGGAATCTATCCAACGAACCTGATATCAACAATCCAAAGAGGCTTATGCACCCCTATGTTCATTGCAGCATTATTCACTATAGCCAAGAAGTGGAAGCAACCTAAGTGTCCCTCGACTGACGACTGGATCAAGAAAATGTGGTATATATATACAATGGAATACTACTCAGCCATAAAAAAGACAAAATTGTCCCATTTGTAACAACATGGATGGGCCTGGAGGCTATTCTGTTAAGCGAAATAAGCCAGAAAGAGAAATAAAAACACTGTATGATCACACTCATATGTGGAATATAAACCAACACATGGACAGAGAAAATAGTATTGTGGTTACCAAGGGCAATGGGAGGTGGGGGACAAGGGGTGAAGGGAGACATATATATATAGTGATGGACAAACAAAAACGTACAACCCAAAATTTCATAGTGTTACAAACTAATAAAACATCAATTAAAAAAAAAAAGAATGAGGAACATCTTTATATACTGATATGGAATGAGCTCCAATACATATTGTTAAGTTATAACAGCAAGATTCAAGACACATTACGATACCATTTGCGTAAAAAGCGGGGATTAAAATATGTGCACACATTTGCTTGAATAAGCATAAATGATCTCTTCAAGGATATTGTTAACAACTGTTGCCGCTGGGAAGAGGAACTGGGTGGTTAGAGGGTAGGGGCGGAAGGGAAAGTTTTTACTATACATCTTTTCTCGATGCCTTTTGAATTTTGAATCAGGTGAATGTATTACAGATTTTAAAAATATTTTAAAAATAATAAAATAACAAAAAATTCTCCCCACTTCAGAATTCTGAACTCTACTACAAAATGGAGAGGTGTGATGGAAACCACTTCCAGGAATAAAAGCCCTATATCTCAACTACAATACTTTCAGATACCCACTAGCCTCAAATGGATAATTTACGTAACTAAAGACCTCAAGCAGGGCTGGGGTCAGGGTGGGGTGAATAAGGTACTCGCCTCATGTGCCAAACTGATGGGGTTCAAAAGACTCCATAATCAAGATACATTAATATTTCAATGCAATATTTTTACACATGAAAATTAACGAAAAAATCCACGATGAACAAAATAACAAAATTTTAAAGACAGGATCAACAACAGTGCCATACAGAGCCATAAGGGAGCCGGAGGCAAAAAGAAAAATGTGAGCCTCCAATACACATTTTTATGTATTCTTGAATGGTTAATTTTTTCCAGAACATGAAAGCAGTTGATAAAATGATGAATAATTGAAAACTAAATATATTAAAACTCATAGCATTAAATTTAAATATTTTATTTACATCAAAACCAGAATTTATTAAATTTTACTTTCCTGGCTTTAATGGAAGCAAATTCATCAATAACACTCACATTAAAACCAGAAGCTTGTCGGGCCGGCCCGGTGGCTTAGCGGTTAAGTGCGCACGCTCCGCTACTGGAGGCCCGGGTTGGGATCCCAGGCGCGCACCAACGCACCGCTTCTCCGGCCATGCTGAGGCTGCGTCCCACATACAGCAACTAGAAGGATGTGCAACTATGATATACAACTATCTACTGTGGCTTTGGGGAAAAAAAAAGGGAGGATTGGCAATAGCTGTTAGCTCAGAGCCGGTCTTCCTCAGCAAAAAGAGCAGGATTAGCACGGATGTTAGCTCAGGGCTGACCTTCCTCACAAATAAAAAAAAAAAAACCAGAAGCTTGTCATAAGACTATGTAGACTTTGGAGGAAGTGCTAGTAATCTGGTGCAACTTCAACGCAAGGTAGATACTGAAGAATCTCTGGAGATGAGAGTCACAAGGTAGACATGGACTATCGAGTGATGCTGTGCTAGGGAGTCTGGATTTTATTTTGAAGGTCATGGGGACACTCTAAAGAATTTGAAGTTATGTCCTTTAGGAAGACTGCACTCATGCCAGTGCTGAGGACTGAAAAGGACAAATGCAAGTAGAGATCTGACTGATGTGTAACGCAGAATGTAATTCCAAGGTAGACAAGGCTAGCGTTTGATGACTAAAGAAGAGAAGAGGAAAACATGAGGACGACCAACCACCCAAGATTCACCCTTTTAGAACCTGTTCTGTGTCCGAATTATCTTATGCGATTGTTTCTGAAACGTATGAAAGGAAATAAATTATGATCTCCTTTCTAAGAAACATGCCAAGCAGCTTTTACTTTTCTAGCAGAGCTCACCAAAAGACTTGAGAATCATTAATCCGGTCAATTTCCTCTTACTAAAAATGACCCATTCATAGTATATATATAAGCACGTATGTGAGATGTATCCTTCTCCTCACCCTCACTAGAGTCCTCTGCAAGAAACTGGCAAGAAATCTGGTATCCTGCCAAATGTGCCAAGATTAGGATAAAAAATAAAATAAAAGACGCAGCAGAGCTCAGGTAATGGAAGGTTGACAGTTCTGTTTTCTTTTTTAGCCAAGCCAAAAGAATTTAAAGATGAAGAAATAGGGCAGGAAAAAAATCCACCTCCATTCTTCTATGAAAGAAACAAGGATGGCCTTCCAGTAAGAAAATAATGTGTAAGCCAACATTGTCTGACACCTAAGATTATTTTCCTTTTAAAAATAATCTTTGAGGGGCCAGCCCGGTGGCATAGCAGTTAAGTTCATGCCCTCTGCTTCGGCAGCCTGGGATTCCCCCATGTTTGCATCTCAGGCGTGGACCAACGCACTGCTTGTCAAGCCATGCTGTGGCAGCGTCCCATATAAAGTAGAGGAAGGTGGGCATGGATCTTAGCTCAGGGCCAATCTTCCTCAGCAAAAAAACAAGAGGAGGATTGGCATTGGATGTCCGCTCTGGGCTGATCTTCCTCACACATAAAATAATAATAATAATATTCTTTGAGGGCCATTTCCAGTAATATGGCGGCCAAAATCACCTGAAAGTCCTCCCACAGTGCACGTTACTTAGAAATAAGGAATAACATATGACAGCCTTTTAAACGGACAGCTGAGTTCCCGAGGAAGGGAAAGAAATCACTAGGGGTCCAAACACAACGCGGAAACTGACAACCAGAGCATTTAGCGGGAGGGGAAGTTTTAGCTGCTCTGAGAGTGGGATGCAGATGGCTTGGTTATGTCACTGAGTGAAGGGCTTAGGTTTTGATGGCCATGTAGAGGCAGGAGACAGAGCCTTGGACCTAAGTAAGGCAGGGGGTTGGAATTGAGACACCCGTAGAAAGCTGGAACCTGCAAAGGACTACACCTTCAATAAGGGTGACCTGGACAAAAAGCCATTCACTAGCAAAGGGAGACAACTTGGGATCGGGGAAGGCAGAAAGAAAGGTCTCCCTATGAGGACTGGTAACCTCAAGCCTGCTTTCACATGGGTTTGGGATGCAAAATGTTTATCTCCGGCAAGGTCCAGGAATCTTCCAGGTCAAAACATTAGCATGAAGTGGTTCCTAGCTGTCGGTATCGCTCGAACTACCTGGCAGAAGCAACATAAAACAGCTCTAGAGGGACAAAGCCTCCACAGGACCCCCTCAGGTAAAGCCGCACTGAACACGACTAACAACGAAAAATCACAAAACACACAAAGAGACAACCACCATAAGCCAATGTCAGAAGACAACAGCAGGATTAAACCCCAAATCTTCAGATAACAGAATCATCTAATACACAGTCTAAAATACCTATGTTTAAAATGATTAAAGGCATAATTGGAAACAGGAGAAAAGAACAAGACACTATTTTTTAAATAAAAAAGACCCAGCAGTTTCGAAAGAGTATTCTAGAAACGAAAAAAAGAGTGTTTTAAAATTAAAAACTCAATGGACAGATTAAATCACAGATTGAGCACAGCTAAAGAGAAAAGTGGTACAATGGAATCTAGATATACAGAATACAGCACAGAGAGATAAGGAAAGAAAAATGTGAAAGAGAGGCAGACATAGAGAACTAATAGGGAAAAAAGTAACATTCAAAGAAGTAATGGCTGAGAATGTTCCAGAGTGATGAATTAAAGGTGAGAATTCTCAGATTCAGAAATATGAGTCCTGGGCAGGATAAATACGACGACATTCACACTTAGACCATTTAGCTGAATCATCAGAACATCAAAACACATGATCATAATGATCATACTTCGCATTTTCTATGACTCAGGACTGATCTAAACACTTTACTCAAAAGACAATCATTTTAATATATGGGCCTAATTTCTTCCAGTCTTGTATCTATGCATGTTTATGTACATATATGAAAATTTCAAGGAAAAATCAGAATACAATACAGATAATTTTGTATTCTACTTCTTTTACTCACCTTTTTGCATAAGCATTGTCCCATGTCATTAAGCAGCAGCAGAAGTGCATAAATAACAGCTTACAATTGGGTACTGTGGTTATGAACATGGGATTTGAAGTCAAACATTCTGTGTTTGAAGCCCAGCTCACCACTTAAGAGCTGTGTGACCTTGGGTAAATGACTTGTCCTCTCTCTGCTCCCATTTTCTCATCTGTAAAAAGCTACGTCCTAGAGTAGTTGTGAGTTGCTATTTACTAAGCTATCTGCCAGGCACTGTGCTCAAGACATGAATAATCTCATTTAATTCTCACAAAACCCCTATGGATTATGTCTGTTATTGCCCTTATTTTAGAGATGAGAGAGGTGGGGCTTAGAAAGACTGTAAAGTGATTTGCCCCAAATCACATAGCCAATGGTGGTGTTTCTACTTGAATTCAGATCTGTCTCCAAAATGAATGCTCTTGATGCTACACTCTTCTTCGATACATTTGAATGGCTTCAGAGTGTGTACAGATCATATAGCTGACCACAATAGTCCCCAGATGTTGCACATTTCCTCTTATTTCCTATTACACATAACCCAGCGAAGAACATCTTTGCCCATCAGACATTGTGTGTACTTCAGGTAATCCCTTCAGGGTAATTACACTGAAATGGACTTACTAAGTCAACAAGTATAAACAACTTAAGGCTGTTAATCTATGTTGGCAAACTGCTTTCCAGAATCATTAAAAGCATTTGCAAACACGCTGGCAGTTTATGAGAGTAAGGTTGATTTTTCTTTCCATGTATCAACCACCTATTTATATGCTTTGCCCATGTTTCTTTAGATATGTTCATTTTTCTAACTTGTTTCTATGATATATAGCTATATATTATGTTGTTATACATATTATATATGTGCATATATGTTATATATAATATATATATTAACATAGTAATCTACTATATATAATATACAATACAATATATGTTATCTATTGTTTTATATATATAGTTATATAGTATAGATATTAGCCAGTTTTATCATGTATATTAATAAACTTTTAATTTTAGAATAGCTTTGGAGTTACAGAAAAGTTGTGAAGACAGTACAGAGAGCATTCATATATCCCACACCCAGTTTCCCTTACTGTTAACACCTTACATTAGGAAGGTACATTTGCCAGTATTAATGAACCACTTTTTTTTTTTCTTTTTGCAGGGAAAGATTCACCCTGAGTTAACATCTGTTGTCAATCTTCCTCTTTATTTTCCTCCCCCAAAGCCTAGTACACACTTGCATATTCTAGTTCTAAGTCATTCTAGTTCTTCTATGTGAGCCACTGCCAAAGCACGGCAACTGACAAATGGGTGGTGTGGTTCCACGACTGGGAGGCGACTCTGGGCTGCTGAAGCTGGGAGCGCCCAACTTGAACCACTAGGCCATGAGGGCTGGCGCATTAATGAATCAATATTGATAGGCTATGGTTAGCTAAAGTCCACGCTTTCTTCAGATTTCCTTATTTTTTTACATAGTGTCCTTTATCTGTTCCAGGGTCCCATCCGGGATTCCACAGCACATTTAGTCGCCACGTCTCCTTGGGCTCCTTTGGCTGCGGCTGTTTTTGCCTATCATATATTTTCGCAAATCTTTTCCTCCAATTTATAATTTCCATTTCTCATTTATGTGTTGCTTTCTGATGTATATAAAACTTAAATTCTATATTTAAATATATCAGTATTTTCCTCAGTGATATCTTCTGCTGTATTTATACTTAGTTCTTCCCTACATCACAATGACTAAAATGTTTACCTATGTAACTTCTTACTGTTTCATGTTTTCACTTTTCATATTTATACCTAATTCACCAACCCATATGAAATTTATTTTGGACTATGGCATAAGGTGGGGGTCTCATTTACTCTTTTCTGAATAGTTGCCATTTCTCTGACACCATCTCTTACAAAATCATTCCTTTTCCCCTTGATTGGTGATTCTCTATTACCCATGAAGGTTTGTTTCTGGGCTGCCTATTCTTTTCCGCTGCTGGGACAACCAGTCATCCCAGTTTGCTCAGGACTGTCTCACTTTTAGCACTGAAAGCCCCGTGTCCTGGGCACCCTCAATCCCGGGTAAACTGGGACAGTTGGTCAGCCACCCATGGCCTGGCCTTGCGCCACTGCCATGCTGTCCTACTTACTGTCACCCTACAGACATCTTAACACCTAGTAGAGCAAGTACCCCTCACTGCGCTCCCCCAAAATGCGCTGTTTCTTTTCCATGAAATTCAGAATATTTTACCAAATTCCAACATGAAAATCCTATTGGAATTGCAATACAATTACAAATAATCTGAGAACAGACATTTTTGCAATATTGAGCCTGCCCCTTGCAATATGGAACGCCTCTTTCAAGTCTTCTTTTATGTTTCTCATTAAAGATTCAAAGTTCTCTTCATATAGGCCCTTACATCCATTTAACTCCTAGGCAATCTAAAATTTTACACTGCCATATTAAATGGGATCTTCCCCCCACTATATTTGCTAAATAAATTTAAAAATATTTTCATGTATATTCACACAATTTTATCTAAATGCATCAATGTGAATATATACGTGCTTTATTTCTTAACCACAGCCTTTTTTTCCTTGGTCTTTTTGCTTGGCTACCCCAACCCTTCTCCAATTGTACCCCCGTCACACCTATTAACAACCTAATATGTTTGTTTTTATTTTCTCCCTAGTTAGATAAGCCTAGATAGATAGATAGATGGATAGATAGATAGAGATAGATAAGTAAACATGTTCTTTTTTTATAATTGATTGTTTTGAAAAATGGGATGATACTATATACATCTTTAACATTTTCAATAGATATTGCCAGATTGCTTACCACGGCTATAATACTAAACATTTCTACCATCAATGTGGAAGAATACCTGTATGGGAAAACACACTCTTCCTCATGTGTTTCTCCTTTCCTCTCACACTACTACCACACAGTACTTCTGACACCAGGTGTGTGGGTTTTCCATACATCTAGCAATTCTCCGAACCAGCTGGGTGTCCTACAATTCAACTCAGTTCTAACCTCACTACCGGAGTTAGAATCAGATATCACAAGCTAAGGGCTCAGTCCCACATGCCCGCCCCCACTTCAGACACCAGTTGACAGTCCCAGGTTGTCACCCGTACTTCTGACTGGCCAGCTATACATCAGGGTACCCATGCCCTGCTCCTTGGGCTTGACAATTTGCTAGAATGGCTCACAGAACTCAGGGAACACTTTCTATGTACTGGTTTATTATAAAGGACATAATAAAGGATATGAACGAACAGCCAGATGAAGAGATATACAAGGTGAGGTCAGGAAGGGTCCTGAGCACAGGAGCTTCTGCCCCGTGGAGCTGGGCTGCATCATCCCCCGATATGTGAATGTGTTCACCAACCCAGAAGCTCTCTCCAAACCCTGTACTACCGGGAATTTTTTTTTTTTCCCTGAGGAAGATTCGCCTGAGCTAACATCTCTTGCCAATCTTCTTCTATTTTATAGGTGGGTCACTGCCACAGCATGGCTGATGAGTGGTGTAGGTCTGCACTGGGATCTGAACCCACAAACCCAGGCTGCTGAAGTGGAGTGTGTAGAACTTAACCACTACGCCACGAGGCCAACTCCCTGTTGGGATTTTTACGGAGGCTTCATCACGTAGGCATGATGGATTATTAATTCCACTTCCAGCCCCTCTCCCCTTCCTGGAGGTTGGAGGCAGGGCTGAAAGTTCCAAACTTCTAACCACGGCTTGGTCTTTCTGGAGATGAGTTCCTACCCTGAAGTTATTCAGGAGCCCATTAAGAGTCACCTTGTTAGAACAAATGATACTCCTATCATCCAGCAATTTACAAGGGATTTAGGAGCTCTGTGTCAGGAACCAGGGTCAAAGGCCAAATACTAGAACAAAGATGCTACTGGTACTTTTATCGTTTATGAAAGTACAAGGGTTTTAGGAGCTCTGTGCCACGAACTGGCAGCAGAGACCAAAATATATATTTTCTATCATTTTTCATTACTTTTTTCACACACACCCACCAGCAATAAACTTTCGCCGGTCTTTAACTACCCAAATGTCCATCATAGGAGATTCCCTGGATAAAATATGGTACATTGGAACAATGGAATACTATGCAGCTGTCAAAAGAACTGAGAAAGGTTTCTATATATTGCTGTGGAGTGATCGCCAGTATACACCACTACGTGAAAAAACAAGGTTCAGAACGGTATTATAGTATGTACTTTTTTGAAAGAAAAGGGGAAATAAGACCAGATATAACCTTTTGTTTAGGTATTCAAAAATAAACAATGGAAGTAGAAAATAAGAGCTAACAAAAATGGCTACCTCTAAGAAGAAGGAACAGGCTGCTGGGGGTCAGGATGGAAAGCTAGACTTCTCCGAAGGTGTCTTTTATCATTTTCACTTGGGAATCACGTACCTTTTTTTCATAATTATAAAAATTACACCCAAAAGTCCCTAAAACTTGAAAACAAAATAAATGCAACAAATGACTCAAATATATAGCAGTTTTTGGCAGAGCGACACAGAGAATTATTCTTTAAAGCACAGTAATTTCACTAAACGGGCAGGATATACCCCAAAGACAAGAAGAAACACAAAGAAATTTTAAATTACATTCAATAATCATATTTGTTAGTAATAATACTGGAGTTGTTATTTTAAAACTATAAGATATTCATGGTAGAATAAAGTAAATAATTACGTTAATGTTATTAGCAACTGAGATTTCAGCAAAAGTCAAAAGAGATACAAACACAAAACTAAAGTTGAGTACAAATTCTATAATCTTAATGTTGAATTGGAAATATCAGAATAAACTGATTTCTTCTTCTCTATCCAAAAATATACTTTTAATGTTTATATAGTTGAGTAAGTCTCTCTCTTCCTTTATAGAGCTTCTGGGTATGCAGTCTTTATTAGAAAGATTTCCTCTACCCCTGCACTGTACCCACTGTCCACCAGACTTTCCATGTTTACCCTTTTATTTTTATTTTAGTATTAAGCCAGCTGGAATTTAGTTTTCAAAATTGTGTAAGAATCCATTTTTATTTTCTTCCAAATGGATAGTCCATTGTGCCAGGATCAATGATTAAATAGTGTACCCTCTTCCCACTGAACTGAACTACTGCCTTGGTCATACATGAACTTTTCACACATCCTAGGATCTCAGTCTGGATTTGCTACTCCGTTACACTGATCTAGCTGTCTAAACTTAGATTACTATTATGTCAATTTGATCATACTGGCTCAATAGCATTTCCTCATACCTAGGCAAGGCAATGTATTCATCAGTGTTCTTATTTTTCAGACTTTTCTTGGCTACTCATTTTATCCAATTCCACCTAAAAAATCTCACTGGGATTCTAACGGGAATTGCATTACATTTATATATTAATTCTGGGAGAATTGATATTTTTATGATATTAAGTCTCCCCATTCTAGAACACTGCAGGTTCCTTTTCTTGAGCTCATGAAGTTGTTACTTACAAAATATTTATAATGAGGTTTTATAGTTTTCTTCATATGTGTCTTGTGTCTTTCTGGTTAGACTTATTCAAAGTAGTCTATAAATTATTTTTAAAAAAATGTTTTTTTTCCAGCTTTACTGAGGTATACTTGACAAAAAATATTGTGTGTATATATATATACACACAATATACACGTGTACAATGTGATGTTTTGATATACATACACATTGTGAACTTATTACCACAATCAAGCTAATTAACATATCCATCACCTCACATAGTTATGATTTTTTTGTGGTGAGAACACTTAAGATTAACTCTCTTAGCAAATTTCAAGTACACAATTCAGTATTACAAACTGTGTCACCATGCTGGGCATTAGATCTCCAGAACGAGTTCATCCTACATCAATGAGCCTTTGTACCCTTTGACCAACATCTCTACATTTCCCTCCCACCCCCCCTAGACCCAGGGAACCACCATTCTACTCTGCTTTAATGAGTTTGACTTTTTCAGATTCCACAAACAAACGAAATCATGCAGTATGTATAGTTCCTTGTCTGGTTTATGTGTTCTCTTTTCTGCTATTGCAAATATAAAGTTTATCTCATTTCCCTTTCTAGGTGTATACAGCTATAATAAAGAAAATTATTTATTGTTGTGTATTTATCTTGAATCCAAATTCTCTTATTAATTATAGTTGTTACTAAAGTCTCTTGGGTCTTCTACATAGATAAACATACATTAGCAAAAAGAGATAGATCATTTAATCTCATCTTTCATACTGTATATACAGACTTTCTTCTCTTACTTCATTTCCTAGAACAGCATTGCCCCATAGAATTTTCTGTGATGACGGAAATGTGCTAATTTCCACCACAGTAGCTAAGGCTACTGTGCTAATACAGTAGCCACTAGACACACACGGCTATTGAGCACTTTAAATGTGCCTAGTGAATACAGTAATTACACTTTTCAAAAAAAGGTAAGAAGATAAGATGGAAGGAGGGGAAACCAGATGAAAGGTACATAAACCTAGAGTTCCTTCTCTAGACCTAGGCTAGGACAGTCTTGTAAAAATGGTTAGAATGACCAAGTTCGTTACAATTTCCACACGCCACAGACATTTTTTTCTAGTGTTTCAATAGGAATAAAAATTGCCAATTAGTTTAATTCTACTGGGTAACTCCTAGGAACAAAGTAAGAAGAAGCAAAGGGCATGTAGGACCTATAAATTAAACTAAAGAAAAATTATGGCAGAAGTAACAATTTAAGCAGTGGTAGCTGGTGGACTTTACATATGGGCAAATATTTATTGAAATATATAGTATCTTCCAAATACTCTAAAAACTAAAATTTCTCCTAAAGAAAGAGGTAAGGGAAATAAAAGATCACCCTCGGTAGAAGTAAAATACAATCAGCCAGAACTAATTTGGGAGTATCAGAACTAAAAATAAGAGTGAGAAAGACAGAATAAAAATTATGACGATACTAACAGGAGTCCCAGGTAAGGCATCTTTATTCTGCATACCTGGCTCACACACTCAGTGCACCCAGGGGTTGCGAAGACAAAGGCACAGGCTCCAAAACTGGCAGCTTCTCCACTTCCTGCTGCAAAGAGATGCAAACTCCATGGTTAAGTGAGGGATGTGACTATAGACAAAACTTGGTGTGTCTGTACTACTCTTCACATAGAGTACACTTCTGAAAGCTAAGTCCAGCCCATGTGACGAAACAGAGCTCTTCCATATACACTTGTGCTGTATAAACTCTGAACCTCTACCTAACTCCAGTTTTAGTGCTACCTGTTTTCCTGAAGGAATAAATCTCACAGCAGCCATAAAACAGGATAGTTCTTACTGATGCCCTGGTAGTTTTTACCACTATTCCAGTGAGCCAAGAGTGAGGTTGTTTTTTCAGATTGATAGTTTCTAATATGTTATGATCCACTAATCAAAGCAGAAAAGCCCAAAGGTACAGGCCCTATAAAAACATTTCATAGGGAAACCCAAAGACAAAAGAGGAGACAAAAAATAAGGACATTAGAGGAATTTGAAGCCCCTGGCATCTACAGCTACAGCTACAGTAGAGGTTAGACACAGTCAAAATGCTAGCTGACCAGGTTAACACGATACCTCAAGCTAAAGGCATATTTACGTCAGCTTCTATTATCTGATACATCACGTCCACCTTTAAAAAAAGTTACAAGGCATGCACAAAGGCAAGAAAGAACACAGTCTGAAGAGACAGAGCAAGCATGAGAACCCTGCTCAGATATGGCAGAGATTTTGGAATTATCAGTCTTAGAGTTTAAAGTTACTGTGATTAATATGCTAAGGAGTATAACGGAAAAAATGGACAACGTGCAAGAACCGATGAGCAATGTAAGAAGAGAGGGAACAGTAAGAAAGAATCGAAAGTAAACCCCACAAATCAGAAACACTGTAAGGAGGGCCGGCCCAGTGGCTTAGCGGTTAAGTGCGCACGCTCTGCTCCTGGCGGCCCGGGGTTCTGATCCTGGGCGCGCACCGACGCACTGCTTCTCCGGCCATGCTGAGGCCGCGTCCCACCTACAGCAACAAGAAGGATGTGCAACTATGACACACAACTATCTACTGGGGCTTTGCGGTGGGGGGAAGAAACTGTAAGAGAAATGAAGAATGCCTTTGATGGACAAGGCTGAGGAAAGAAGCAGTGAATTTGAAGATACAACAGTAGAAACTTCCCAAACTGAAATGCAAAAACAAAGAATGGGTGGGGGGGAGAACAGAGTATCAGAGAATTGTTGGCAATTACAAAACTGATACATATGCATAATGGAAATAACCGATGGAAAAGAAAGAGAGAAAGGAGAAGAAAAGATATGTGAAGTAATAATAGCTGAGATTTTTCCAAATTAATGATAGATGCCAAATCACAGATCCAGGAAGCTCAGAGAACACCAAATACAATCAATACAAAAAAATCTGCATTTAGGCATCTCGTACTCAAACTGAGAAAACCAAAGACAAAGAGAATCTTGAAAGAACCCAGAGGAAAAGAAGCCTTACCTTCAGCATAAGAAGGAGAATTACAGTGCCCTTCTCATTAGAAGACATGCAAGAAAAGAGGAGAATTCTATCTCCAGTGCAACTATCCTTCAAAGGTAAAGAACAGACGAAGACTTTTTCATACATAACCTGAGAGAATTCATTGCCAGTAGACATTCTCTATGTGAAATACTAGAAGTTCTTCAGAGAGAAGAAAAATGATATAGGTCAGAAACCCGAAGCGAGATAAAGAAGAGCATCACAAAAGCAATAATTGAAGGTAAATAAAATATTTTCTTTTTCTTATTCTTAATTGACCTAACAGATAAATATTTGTTCAAATTTACAACAATAATGATGAGATCACAGCATATGTATAAGTGAAATGAATGACAGCAATTTTATAAGGAAGGCAGGGGAGGAATTGGGAATACTCTCTTATATAGGACTTGCACTATCTGTGAAGCAGTGCAGTGTTATTTGAAAGTGGACTTAGATTAGTTGTGACAGTATAGTGCAAACTCGAGGAGAGCCACTAAAAAGTTTTAGAAAGAACTATAATTGATATTCTAAGAAAGGAGACAAAGTGAAATAAAATTAAACACTCAGTTTAAATCAGAGAAGGAGAAAAGAAGAGGAACCAAAAAAGCAAATAGAAAGCAGTTACAACCATGATAGATATTAATTCAACTGTAGCAATAATCAGTTTAAACATGAATCCTCTAAGTACACCAATTAAAAGATGGAGACTATCAGAGTACGGAAAAGAAAACTATATGTGGTCTATAAGAAAGCCACGCGCAATATAAAGACACAAATTAAAAGTAAAGGGATAGAGAAAGATATATCCTGCTAACACAAATTGAAAGAAACCTGGAATAGCTATATTATTTCAGACAAAGCAGACATTAGGACAAGAAAAATCATCAGGGATAAAGAGGGGTATTACATACTACCAAAGGTGTCAATTATCCAGGACATAATAATCCTTAATATCTATGTACCTACCAACAGAGCACCAAAATACATGAGACAAAAACTGATAGAACTGCAAGGAGGAATAGCCAAATCCACTATCATAGTTGGAGACTTCAGCATCACTCTATTAGCAATGAACAGATCTAGCAGGCAGAAAACCAGTAAGGGCATCGTTGAACTCAGCACCATCAATCAACTGATATAACTTATATCTATAGACTACTCTGATGGTCAATATTCTGCGTCAACTTGACTGGGCTACGAGGATGCCCAGATTCCTGGAAAAACATCATTTCTGGGTGTGTCTGTGAGGGTGTTTCCAGAAGAGATCAGCATTGGAATTGCTGAACTGAGTAAAGCAGATGCCCTCCCCTAAGTGGGTGGGTATTGAAGGACTGAATGGAACAAAAAGATGAAGGAAGGGCAAATTTGCTCTCTGTTTGAGTTGGAACATCTGTCTTCTGTTCTGGCACATCAATGTTCCTGGTCCTTGGGCCTTCAGATACAGACGGGAACTTACACCATCGCCCCTATCCCCTGACCCCACCACCCCCTGCCAAGTCTCAGGCCTTTGGACAGTGACTGAATTACTCCACCAGCTTTCCTCATTCTCCAGCTTGCAATCCATAATTGCGGGGGCCCATATCTATAATAGTATCCTCTTATATATGTATATGTATACATCCTATTGGTTCTGTTTCTCTGAAGAAGCTCGACTAACAACTACTTCATCCAACAACAGCAGAACACACATTCTTCTCAAGCTCACATGGAACATTCACCAAGATAGATCACATGCTGAGCCATAAAACATATCTTAACAAATTTAACAAAATAGAGACCGTACAAAATATGCTCTTAGAACACAATGGAATTAAACTAGAAATCAGTAACAGCAAGACAACTGAAAAATCCTCAAATACTTGTAGATTAAAGACACTTCTAAATATCAAGTGGGAAGAGCAGGAAGCATCAAGAGAAATAAAGAAAATATTTGAAGTAAATGGAAATGAAAAATACAACTCGTCAAAACTTGTGGGATGCAGGAAAGGCAACGTTTAGAGGGAAATTTACAGCACTGAATGCATATACCAGAAAAGAAGAAATATCTAAAATTAAAATTCTAAGTTTTCACCTTAGGAAAGTAGAAAAAGAAGAGTGATTAAGTTGAAGGCAAGCAGAAGAAAAGAAAAAAAAAAAGCAGTGCAGAAACCAATGAAATTGAAAATAGGAAAACAATAAAGAAAATCAACAAAACCAAACGTTGCTTTTTTGGAAAAGATCAATAACACTGATAAATCCCAGCCCAGTTAACTAAGAAAAAATAAAGAGACAAGACACAAATTACCAATACCATATATAAAAGAGAGTCATCACTACTAATCCCATAAGCATTAAAATGTTAATAAAGGGATACTATGAAGGACTCTATTCCCACAAATCGGATAACTTAGGTGAAATGGACAAATTCATTAAAAGACACAGACTATCAAAATTCACACAAGAAGAAACAGATAATATGAATAGGCTTATATCTATTAAAGAAATTGAATCAATAATTAATAACCTTCCAAAACAGAAAGTACCATGACTAGGTGTGTTTATCAGTGAATTCTACCAAACATTTAAGGAAGAGAGTTTACCTATTCTCTACAGTCTCTTCTACAAGGTAGAAGCAGGGGGAATACTTCCTAATTAATGCTATGAGGCCATCATTACCCTAAGACCAAAGCCAGACAAAGACATTACAAGAAAGGAAGACTACAGACAAATATCTCTCATGAACATAGATGCAAAAATCCTCAACAAGCATTAGCAAATTGAATCCAACAATGTAAAAAAAGAATTATATACCATGACCAAGTGGGTTTATCACAGGTATGCAAGGCTGATTCAGTACTCTAAAATCAATTAATGTAATCCATCGCACCAACAGACTAAAGAAGAAACATCACATGATCATATCAATAGATGCAGAAAACATATTTGACAAAATCTAACACCCATTCATGATAACAACTTTCAAAAACTAGGAATAAAGGGGAACATCCTCAACTTGATAAAGAACATCTATTTAAAAAACCCTACAGCTAACATCATACTTAATGGTGAGAAACTCAAAGTTTTCCTCCTGAGAGCAGGAACTAGGATGCAAGGATGCCCCTCTCACCACTCATATCAAACACTGTACTGGAAGTCCTAGTTGATGCAAGAAGAGGAAAAAAAGGGAAAAAATTATAAGATTGAAAGAGGAAGAAAAACTGTCTTGGTTTGCAGATGATGTGACTTTCTATGCAGAAAATCCCAGAGAATCCACAAACAACCTCATGGAATTAATAAGCAATTACAGCAAAGTTGCAGGATACAAGGTTAACATACAAATATCAATTGTTTTCCTATATACCAGAAATAAACAATTGGAATTTGAAATTAAAGACACAATAACATTCAAACTTGCACCAAAAAAAGAGAGAAATATTTAAATAATATTTATTTACTGTAAAATATTAAATATATTAATAACTATAACAAAATATATAAACGATTTTGATGAAAAAAACGATAAAACTCTGATGAAAGAAATAAAAGGTCTAAATAAATGGATGGAAATACTCCATGTTCATGGACTGTAAGACTTAATATTGTTAAGATGTCAATTCTTCCCAACTTGATCTATAGGTTCAACACAATACCAACCACAATCACAGTAAGTCATTTTGCGCATGTCCACAAACTGATTCTAAAGTTTGTATGGAGAGGAAAAAGACCCAGAACAGTCACCATAATATTCATGGAAAAGAACAAAGATGGAGAACCCACAGTATCCTAGTTAGACTTACTAAAAAGCTACAATAATCAATACAGCTTGGTATTGACAAAAGAATAAATACATAGATCAATGGAAAACAACAGAGAGTCCAGAAATAGACCCACACAAATAAGGAAACTAATTTTTGACAAAGGAGCAAAGGCAATACAATAGAGAAAGAATAGTCCATTCAACAAACGGTGCTGGAACAACTGGATGACTATACAACAACAACAACAAAAAGGAATCTAGACACAGACCTTACATCTTTCACAAAAACTGACTCAAAATCAACCACAGACCTAATATAAAGTGCAGAAGTACAAAACACCTTAGAAAAACATAGGGTAAAATCTCTATGACCCTGGATTTGGCAATGAGATTTTAGATACAACACCAAAAGTCAATCCATGTAGGAAACAATTGGTAAGTTGGACTTAATTAAACTTTAAAATTTCTGTTCTGCTAAAGACACTCTTAAGAGAATAAAAAGACAGGCCAGGAAGAAAGACTCAGAGAAAATTTTTACAAAAAAAAAAAAGGCTGTACCCGTCATCCTCCCCAGCTCCTCCTTGGGCCCAGCAGGCAACACATCTTCTTTGGTCCCTAGTTTTGGAAAAATCCATGTTGCTGACCCCTGTTTAATTTTTTCCTACCATTTCTATTTCATACATTATCATACATTTAACAGGTAAAATGGACTGTGATGTTATTATAGGTAGTGAATTAATGCAAGAAAGGACTTATACCCAAAAAACACAAAGAACTCATAACACTCAACAAGAAAATCAACAACCCAATTAAAAAATAGGCCAAACATCTTTGAAAAGATGAAACCACTGACAAACATTAAGCTAGATGGACTAAGAAAAGAAGAATCAAATGACTAAAAACAGAAATAAAAGTGGAGACATTACTACCAATTCTACAGAACCAAAAAAGATTATAAAAGAGTACTATGAACAATCGTACACCCAAAAATTGGATAACCTAGATGAAATGGACAAGTTCCTAGAAACACAAATCTACCAAGACTAAATCACAAAGGAATAGAAAATCTGAATAAACCTATAACTAGTAAGGAGACTGAATCAGTAATCAAAAATCTCCTGGCAAAGAAAAGGCCAGGACCTGATGGCTTCACTGGTGAATTCTACCAAACATACCTAATATCAGTTATTCTCCAACCTTTCCAAAAACATGAAGAGGAGGAAACACTTCCTAACTCATTCTATGAGGCCAACATAACCCTGAGACCAAAGCCAGAAAAAAAACACCGCAAGAAAAGAAAACTACAGGCCAATATTCCTTATGAACATTGATGCAAAAATCCTCGACAAAATACTAGCAAACTTAATTCAGCAGAGTATTAAAAGGATTACACACCTTGACCAAGTGGGTTTCATTCCTGGAATGCAAGGATTGTTCAACATACAAAAATCAATCAATGTGATATGCCACTTCAACAAAAGGAAGCAAAAAAAACCGCTTGACAAAATTATACATCCTCTCGTGATAACACACTCGATTAAGGAGGAATAGGAGTAAACTACCTCACCATGAAAAAAAGTCACATGAAACACCCACAACAAATATAATACTTGATACTGGAAGACTGAAAGCCCTTCCTCTAAGACCACAAACTAGGAAAGATGCCCGCTTTCACCACTTCTGTTCCACACAGTACTGGAAGTTCCAGCCAGAGCCATTAGGCAAGCAAAGGAAAGAAAAGGCTTCCAAACTGGAGAGGAAGAAGCAAAATTATCTCTGTTTGCAGATGATATGATTTCATATGTAGAAAATCCTAAACACTCCACAAAAAAGGTTAGAGCTAATACATGAATTCAGCAAAGTAGCAAGATACAAAGTCAACACTCAAAATAAGTTGCATTTCTATACACAACACAATCTCTATGAACTATCTGAAAAGGAAATTACAAAAACTACTCTTTACGATAGCATAAAAAAATACTTATGAATTAACTTAACCAAGAAGGTGAAAGATTTGCACAATAAAAGCCCAAAATATTTCAGAAAGAAATTAAAGATTTACACAAATGGAAATACATTGTGTGCTCGTGGATTGGAAGGATTGTTAAAGTGGCAATATTACCCAGAGCAATCTGCAGATTCAATTTAAGCCATATCAAAATCCCAATGATTTTTCTGCAGAAAAGGAAAAACCCATCCTAAAATTCATATGGAACCACAAGGGACCTGGAATAGCCAAAACAATCCTGAAAACGAACAAAACTGAAAGACGCGCACTTCCTGATTTCAAAACTTACTGCAAAGCTACAGTAATCAAAACAGTGTGGTCTTGGCATAAAGACAGATATATACACCAATAGAGAGCCCAGAAATAAACCCTCACATACATGGTCAAATGATTTTTGACAAGGGTGCCAAGACCATTCAATGGAGAAAGGACAGTCTTTTCAACAAATGGTGCTGGGAAGACTGGATATAAATCTGCCAAAGAATGAAGTTGGACCCTCAGCTAACACCATATACAAAAATTAACTCAAAATGGATCAATGACCTAAATGTAAGGCCTAAAACAATAAAACGCTTAGAAGCAAACACTGGACTTGGCAATGATTTCTTGGATATGACACTAAAAGCAGAGGTAGCAAAAGAAAAAACACAAAAATGGGACTTTATGAACATTTTTAAAATTGGTACATCGAAAGGCACTATCCACAGAGTAAAAAGGCACCCCAAAGAATGGGGAAAAGTATTCGCAAATCAAATTTTTGATAAGAGATTGATATCCAGAATGTAAAGAGAACTCCTAAACCTAAACAACAACAAAAAAAAGCCGATTCAAAAATCAGCAAAGGACTAGAATAGACATTTCTCCAAAAGAGATGTACACATGGCCAATAAGCACATGAAAACATGCTCAATATCACTAATCATTAGGGAAATGCCAATCAAAATTACAATAAGATAACACCTCCCAGCCATTAAGATAGCCATTATGCAAAAAAAAGAAAACAACAAGTGCTGGGAGGAGGCAGAGAAATTGGAACCCTTGTACATCATTAATGTAAAATGTAAAATGGTGCAGGCACTATGGAAAACAGAATGGAAGTTCCTCAAAAAATTAAACATTCAATGACCATATGACCCAGCAATTCCACTTCTGAGAACATATCCAAAAGAAAAGCAGGGTCTCAAAGAGATATCTGGACACCCATGTTCAAAGCAGCATTATTCACAACAGCTAAAACATGGAAGCAACCCAAGTGTCCATCAACGGATGAAGGGATAAACAAAATGTGGTATATATATATACAAAGGAATACTATTCAGCCTTAAAAAGGAATCAAATTCTGCAATATGCTACAACATGGATCAAACTTGAGGACATTGTGCTAAGTGAAATAAGCAAGTCACAAAAAGACAAATACTGTATGATTCCACTTATATGAGGTTATTAGAGGAGTCAGAATCATAAAGTTAGAAAGCAGAGTGGTGGCTGCCAAGGTCTGGGAGCAGGGGCGAACGGAGAGTTATTGTTTAATAGGTAGAGAGTTTCAGATCCACAAGGGTGATGGGGATGGATGGTGGTGATGGCTGCACAACAATGTGAATGTATTGAATACCACTGATGTTTATACTTAAAAACAGATTACAAGGTACATTTTTTGCTATGTGCATTTTAAGTCAATATTAAAAAAAATAAGAAATGAGTTATCAAGCCACAAAAAGACATAGAGGAAGCTTAAATAGATATTGCTACGTGAAAGAAGCCAACCTGAAAAGGTTACATACTCTATTCTATAGTATCCACATATTCCAAATATATGCCATTCTAGACAAGGCAAAACTATAGAAACAATATAAAGATGAGTCGTTGCCTGGGGTTGGGAAGGAAGAAAAGAACAGACAGAGCACAGAGATTTTTAGGGCCATCCAACTATTCCGTAGGATACTGTAACGGTGAATCCAGGAGATCATGCATTTGTCAAAATCCAAGTACAGACAGTGAAGCGTACTGTAAACTATGGACTTCGTTAATAGCAACGTATCGATGTTGGTTCACCGCTTGTGATGCATGAACCATGCTAACACAAGTGGTAATGCAAGATGTTAATTACAGGGGCGACTGTGTGGGGAGGAGGAAGAAATTCTCTGTACTATCTGCTGCATTTTTCTGTCAATGTAAACCTTTCCTTAAAAATCACTCTATTAATTAACAAACAATCAATGGAAGGTAGGGATTGGGTAGAAATATAGAAGAAACAAGAATCTCAGAATACTGATAAATGTTGAAGCGGGAGGATAGGGACGTGCGCTTATTATACTTTTCTACTCAATTGAGTATGTTCAAGATTTTCCACAATAAAACGTTTTTAAAACTCCAGATTAACTCAAGAATCGTATGTACAATGAAGAAACGAGAAGAAAACAGATGTTTGAAGCAAGTATTCGCTGAGTCCACTGAGAGAATATGGATTCACACTGGATAGAGTGAACGTCCTGGTTACATCGGGAAGGTTCAGAGCTCGGGAAGCAAGGTGGGGGGCGGCGTGGTGGGGAAGCGACAAGGAGATACTGAACCCGGAAAAATGTTCATCCTCACTGGTCCACAGGAATGCCAACAATGGACCCTGCTAGAACTGGCCCGTGTTTAAAACAACATGACACCTGGAGTCACAGCGGGCTCAGGGAGAGAACATAGTGTCCTGTGAGAATGCCCATCACTACCGGCTTTCCGGAGGGCAAACCTCCCAAACCCTACAACCCGCAGGCGCACTGGCCCCGCAGCTCTGTGGTAGGGAATCTGTCCAAAAGTAAAGTGATTGACTAAAGGTAATGGACTGAAGAAATATGTGTATAGCCTGTTGAACATAAAATCCCTAAAAATGTCCAGAAGATTCCTTGACTGATGAATGAATTCATAACGGCACTGGGAACCATCAAGAGAGCAGACACCTTGAGGAAGACATCAAAGAGAGCCAACAGGTGGAGACCACAGAGCCCAGTGGGGTTCTGGGTGAGCCTTGTAGACCAAGCCAGGGTGTCCTCTCTCCCTCCTACTGCTCCCACTGCTGCTCTCCTAACACCTGTTGCATCCCCCCTCTACTCCCAGCCAGTGACCAGCCTCACACTCCGGGGACCACAGGAGCAGAGGCACAGGTATTCCTTTCCACCAGCTCAGCATCTGTCCCCTTGCTCTCTGCCCGCTCCCTAGGGGGGAAAGCCCAGCCCTGCACCTCCCCAGGGCTCAGCACTCTCCTCCCTGGCCCTCACAGCTCCTCCTCTCCATCCCGGCCCACCCACAGCTCAGACACCTGCTCCCTTGTCTCCACCATTCACATAAAACTCTCCCTTGAAGCCATGTTCCCTTTTGGCTACTGTCCAATTTTCCAACTCCCTTTCAGGGCTAAATCTCCTAAACAAAGTGCCTCATCCCCAGCACCACCCCCTAAAGCCCCCGTTCACCCACTCTAGACCCAGCACCACTGCCACCACTCCAAGGAGACTGCAGTCACCAGTGACTCCATGTGGCCAAGTCCAGCCATCTTTTCTCCATTCTGATCAGAGATGTATCTAGCTCAGCTGAGGACCTCCTTTCTGCAATACCCTTTTCCCCTCCTGGCTCCCATGACCCCATGTTCTGCCTTTTCAGTCTCCTTTCCTGGACCCTCTTCAGCTGCACCTCTACGAACACTGCCTGCCCCTAGGCTAGGCCCCAGCACTTCTCTAGACACACAGTTTCTCCAGGAAACCTCATTCAGTTCCATGGCTGTAAACACCACTCTGCATCCCGCACTCTGCAGACACACAGATGCAACTTGAAGAGCTTGGGAGCTGACTCTCTGGCATCAGCACCTAAGGAGTATCTCAAACTCGATTCCTCTCAAAATTTTACTGTCATTCGAGTTCCAAAAAAGTCATTAAGTATTTATGAAAAAGAGGAAACACTGGATACAATAAATAGAGGGTATTATGCAAAGTGAAATAAGTCAGAGGGAGAAGGTCAAATACCGTATGATTTCCTTCATTAAGTAGTAGATAATAACAACAATAAACAAACACATAGAGACAGAGATTGGATTGGTGGTTACCAGAGGGGAAGCGGGGAGGGAGGAGGGTGAAAGGGATAATTCAGTACATGTGTGTGGTGATGGGTTGTAATTAGTATTTGGGTGGTGAACATGATGTGATCTATGCAGAAATAGATGTATAATGATGTACACCTGAAATTTTTACAATGTTATAAACCAATGTTAACTGCAATAAACAAAAAATTAAAAAAAAATAGTGGTGAATAAATTAACCAATAGAATGCATATTTACATCTAATTGCGGCTGCTTGAGGGGGAAAAGAAGAATATAGAACTAAGATCACAGACAGTCTCCACCTGGGGAGTGAGGGTGAGGGGCTGGCAGTGTACAACACAGGAACTGATCAACACTAAGCATTTACAGAAAGACAGGCTTAAATGGTTATTTTTAAAAGCTGAAAGACATCCACTAGGTGAACAGAAAAAGAAACAATGAGAAAGCCTAACAAATTAAAAATAAAATAAACTGGAAGGCAAAAATACCAACGTATCAACAATCATAATTGCAAATGGATTAAATTACTCTATAAAAAGACAGAAGCTCTCAGATCGAGTTCAAATATAGCTATAAGATAAAGGGATATAAAAAGGTTGAAAATAAGGAGATAAAGAAAAGAGTGTCAATGGGACAAAAAGGGGTTTTCTGTGTTGATAACAGTCAGGAACACTTATGCATCTAACAACATGGTCTTGAAACACAAAGCAAAACTAGACACACAAACAGGAAGACACAGGCACCTCCAGAATCACAGGGAGACCTACCTTTCCTCTCTTAGAAATCAACAGAGGGAGTGATACAGTGAGTTAGGAGACAGATCTGCTCACTCACACAAATAAGCCAGATCCAGCCTCAGCCTGAGGGAGAGCAGTGTAAGGAACTGCTGGAGAGGATACATTCTTCTCAACCACAATGAAACAGTCACCAGAATGGATGGTGTATTAAGCCACAACGAAATATCAAAAGATTCTAAAAAGCAGATATCTTTAAGTGACCATGTTACAGGAGCTTAAAGCAATAAAATTAGAGAATAATTACAAAACAATTAGCTCCCCTCCCCCAATCTATCAAACTTGAAAATCTCTCCACACTCTTCTAAATAACTCAGGTGAAAGAGGGAGTCGACTGAAATTACAAACTATTTAGAAATGAACAGAAATGAGGGCAGCACACGGCACATCCATGGTGTGAGGCGAAAGGGACAGGAGAAGGGACACAGCCTTGACTGCAGGGATCAGGAAATAGAAACTGCACACGAAGAAGCTAAGCACTTCCCTCCAGGAGAAAAAAGCAGAAAGAAGTGAGGATTCATGAGGTAGAAACAACAGTGAAGACCTGATCAATGGAGTAAAGGGCTGGCTGTCGGGAAGGACCTGTAATAGTGACAAACGTTGGGAAGTCTGACCAATAGGAACAGAGGAAGGTACCCAGAAGTAACGTCAGGTATGAGAAACCGCAAAAAAGCTGTAACACGATGGGGGAATATAGTGGACAATTGACCAGGACATCAGTGGTCCTCACCTGGAGCTGTTCTTCCCTCAGGGTGCATTTGGAAACACACAGGATGGGTTTTGGTTTTTGTTTCTATTTTGGGCTGTGCTAATGGTTGTTGACCTGGAGGCCCAGAAGGTCCTGAGCAGCCTGTCACACAAGAGCCTTTTCCACCTGAAGTGTTACTTAACGTCCTACAAGACAAACATTGACCCAGATCCAATGAACAACGTGGTAGGGAAATGTTTTCCATGTATAGATAACAGGCAAAAGATACTATCCTCAATATGTAAAGAAGATCTAGAAACCAATTTTTGCAAGCACTAAACAGTAAAATATGAAGAAAAGCAGAAACATAGCCATAAAAAAATATGTAAGAGCACAGAAAATGATCTAAGAGAGAACACGCCAAATTTTACTAGCAACAAGGAATAAAAGTTGGAATAAAAGTGGGGGGATTTTCCCCACTTCTGTAATGGGGAAACATATTTCTGCAGTGTTTTAATTTTTACAAAAGAGAATGTATTCTACTTGAACAGACGTTTAAAATTTGAAAGAAATTATTATTAATGTTCAAAATGACTTAACTTTGAGGATGTTCATTAAAACACGAATGGAAAGAACCTCCCCATGACTTTAAGACTCTCCTGTAACTTTTCTAATAGTTTACTGTGTCTATTTTATTTCACATTTAGATCCTAACTCATTTGGAGTTTATGTTGTGCGCGGTATGCAATAGAGCTGACTTTCCCCCGATCAAGTGGAAAACCAACTGTCCAGGCACCGCTCACTGGGTAGTTCTGGCTTTCCCAGCTGACCTGAAATGCCTCCTTTCCCACCAGCTAGACCCCGACAGCTACAGATGCCTCTCGAGTGCCCTGGACCGAGGGAGGTAAGCTCTCCAGCCTGGGATCCCTGTCTACAAGGCACGGCTACTATCAGAGCCTTCTCCCAAGAGAGCAGGGAGGATGTGACACACAGAAGTGCTCAGGGGCCCTCAGCCACACAGCAAGAAACCCCTCATAGCGACCGGGCGGGGCGAGCCACCAGGCTCTGGTACTGACCCTGGCAGGGGGGCAGCAGGCTGCTCAGGGAGGGGAAGCTCACTGTCTTCAGCTCGTCCAGCTTCTCCTGTAGCTTGGACGCCTGCTGTCTGAGCACTGACCCTCTGCCGCAAGGTCTTCGGCTCTCCATTCTTTGCCACCTGCCCCTGCAGGCAGCACCCCTGGCTCTTGTTCTGCCCAGAGCAGAAGCAGTAGGAGTGCTGCGAGTCAGGAGTCTGCAGGTCCCCGACGCTGACAGGATGACCGTGGTGATGGACATGGGGCTGCATCACTGGGCTCACTCTGCAGATTCCACAGCTGGCGTCGGGCTGACGTGTCAGAGGGACAGAGGGGCTCTGGGGGGCTTCTGCGGCATCACTCTGAGTGATAAAGTCTGGGGGCTCTGGGCCAAGCCCTTGTCTGGCCCCAGGCTGGTCCCCCTGCAACCAGGCTCCACGTATCTCTCCAACCTCTTTCGTTCGACAGGCTCTTGGGGATGCACCTCTCCGGATTGTGTTTGGAGAAGAAAATTCTATTAGGAAGGAAGCAAGCCGATAAATTTGCATGCCCCAGATCCTGGGGGTGGGAGAGAAAGTCATCTGAGGAAACCCCACTCTTATCTAGCTGGCCCCATAGGGGGAGGTGGTGAGCTCATCGCCAAGATCCACAGTAGAGGTGTTTGCTTCTCCCTGGCTGCCTGAGGCTGTGATGGCCACACCATCTCCTGAGTTCCTTCCAGAGAGTGCTGTGCCCTCTCCTGACCGGCGCCTCCTGGGTGGCCCTCGGTGCAGTTTCACCCTGCAGAGCGGCTCGCTTCAACTTGTAGCACTCTGGCTTGTCCATCAGGTTTTCACCTGAGGACGACGATGAACCTGCAGCTCCCTTCTCTTCTGCTTCACTCGAATGTCCCCTCAGGCCCCCCAAGGCCCCCCAAGGCCTTTCTGGTGTCCTTTCTCCTGGTGTGGCATCAGGTAAAAGATGGAGGGCACGGCCATGGACTTGAGCAGGCAGTGCTGATCCTCCAGCCTTTTGGAGAAGCTGTCTTTGGCAAAATGTTCACTACAGAGGAAAGAATACCTGGTGGGGGTCCAGTTACCCCTCTGAACAGCTTTTAACCACTGGATGAGACGTTTTGAGGTCTTCGGGGGGAACCTGCAGGACAAATAACACAGTAATTAGAAAGACATAATTAAACAACTTTCCCTAAAATGATCTACTATAAAAGCAAAACAAGTGTTTTTGCAAATACCCAGACCTGTATTGACTTCCACATTTAAAACCCGAGTAAAGATTGAAGGAACACCTTCTACTTGCAAGTTATTACTGGAATGGAAAGATGCAGGACCCACTGCCTACCCTTAAGGAGCTTACAGTCTGCAGGGCAGATAAGGAAGGTGAGGAACTCCTCCTACATGTGCTCAAGGCATACAGATGCTCAGACACATGGCACAGGATGGCATCAAGACCACAGGACAGGCTTCAGGAAGCCCCAGAAACAGCTCCTAGAAGCTCACAGCTGACCAACCGTCCTGCTGTGCTGGGGATGCAGGATTTTGGTGCTAAAAACGGGATGGTTGGTCCCCCTATTTAGAAGCCAGGCCAGGTGTCAGCCAGCAGAGCTTCCCAGACACTCAGCATGGCGTCTGGCGCCTGCTGTGGCTCAAGCAGCTGAGGATGGGCAACCAGCTCTAAGAGGGGGTCAGACTCAAAAGCTGTAGGTCTGTGTTCCTACTGTACTTCCACTATCAGGGGTAAAACAGCTCCCTTTAAGACACAACCAGCCCCTGGAAGATACTGAGCAACATACTGAATATTCCTTTCTTCTCATTAAGGTAAGATTTCTATTGAGATGGAACTGAGCACATGGGGGTGGGGGTGGTCACTCCACAGGGCTCTCTGCTCCATCTGCGGTCATCTAACCCACCTGAGGCCGCTGTGGACCAGGACCTGGGTGGATACTAGCTCCTCAGGAACTTCTAAGTAACATGACCTTCTAAACTTTCTCCATGCTTTCTGAGCCCATCTCCCAAACACCTCCCCCCCAATTCCCACCTCCTTGGCCCCCTACCACGTTAGACCATTATGAACGCCAAGAGCAGCCTGCCTCATTTTCAGACACAGTAACCAAATTTTGGGGACACAAGCTCTAAAAGAAACTGTCCAGAAAGCTCAGTGGCTGACCTCTGGAAATACTCCAATATTACCAGTTCTTTTGATAGACGGGAACAACATGAGACTCAGAACAAACCACTGTAAACTTCCAATAAGACTATAAATGACAAGCGTCATTCAGGTCTTTAAAACTTAACACCCTGCAACATCAAACAGAAGTATCTGCGAGGGGGTCTTTCACGTCAAGTCCCTTCAGTTCACTGTCCTGGCACCTTCAGTGTAGAAGTCCACAGAAAGGGACTCGCTGAAATAGCTGAATTCCAGAAGCCCTCAGGAAGGCGCCAGGCCAGAGGGAAGCCAAACCCCTTGCCCTGTCCGGGGCCAACTTCCTCGGGGGCCCAGGAGGAAGTGGGAAAGGCGCCCCTCCCGCGAGTCCGCAGGGTCAGCCTCTCCAGGAGGCGTGGGCCGTGCCCTGCTCCCCGCAGGATGCTGTCAGGATCCGCTCCAGGCCTCACCTCTATGGGCAGAGCTACCTTTCCCCGGAACCGCCAGATCCTTCTAGTCACAGAGCATCTGGGAGCCCGTGGTAACCCAGGTACAAGTTGCATTTGCTCAGCCACAGTCCTGATGGCAGAGATCAAGGCGGGCTCCCAGGATCAAAGGAGCGGAGAAGTCAGAGCAAACGCAGGAGGACAGCTGACCAAAAGAGGAGCGTTTCCGGAACACACTGTTTCTGGAAATTGTCAGCACCAACTTGAGTGAGGGGAGCTTAAGGTGGCCGCGGGGTGGTGGTGAGAGGGTGGTGGAGGCCCTAAGGTGGAAGCCGGGCGGCCTCCAGGTGGGCTCAGGGTGCGCGCGGGAGTGACCGCCGGTGGCCACGGCGACGCGAGGAGCCCGGGCCAGAGACGCCAGCCAGGGCCAAGGTCACACAGCGCCCGGGCGCTGGCTCATTCGCGGGACCGGCCCCGAGGCCCGGCGCCCCAAGTGAGGCCGCCTCGGGCCGGCCGCGCGGCGTCAGTTTCCCCGCGGGGCCCAGCGGGCGGGGCCGTGGCCGGCGGGCAGCCCGGCGCCCGGCGGAGGGAGGGGCGGCTTGTCCCCCTGCCCTGCCGGTCTGCTCAGTTCGCGGCCCGCAGCCCGTCACCACCTCGGGGTTTGGGCCCCTAGCGGGACCCCCCAGGGGTGCGGCGGCGGCGACTGGGCGGCGGGACGTGGGGGCCGCCGTCCGGCAAGATGGCGGCGCCCAGCCGCGTCGGCGCGGGAAGACGGGGCGCGGAGGGAGCCGGGAGGGGCGGCCGCGGGGGGCGCTCGCCCGGCGCCGCGGCCCGGGACGTCCCGGGGGCTTGGGCGCAGGGCGGCGGCCGGGGCGGGGCCCTCGGGCGGGGCGAGGCCGGCGCGGGGCTCACGGTCGGGATCGGCGGGTCCCGGCGCTTTTCCAGGCCGCCCGCAGCGCCCGGCGACCCCCGCCAGGCCCAGGCCGCGGCGACGAGAAGGGACAGCGCGGCGGCGGGACGCGCTCGGGCGGAGCGCGTCTTGAAAGGGCTTCTGCCTCCCCCGCCGGGAGGGAAGACGGGCAAGCTCTCTTGGTTCTGTTGGGGGCTGAGGGGAGACGCTCCAACACTCACAGCACACGCAGTTGTGTTGTTTCATTCACTGACCAACAGATCATCCAGGCGCTTTTCGGGGGGCGGGGGTGGGGTGTTGGCCCATCCTCTTATGCTGCTCCTCCAGAGGGGACAGTTCCGGAATTTTTGATGCAAGATGTTGTGGCTCTTGGTCCAGTAGCCTTGAAAGCGTTGTTACACGCGCTCTCTTTTTCATCCCACAACAGTTTTGGTTCATTTCATTCCTTGTAGGGAGTGATTTCCTTCAAGAACCCCCCCTCCGTCAAGGAAGACTTTCCCCTGATTTAATTCCACCTGTCATCCTGGGTGGCTTTGTTCTTCCTTCGGTTTTCTCTTCCTGGCAGCTGCAACATCAATTGACTGAAATCCCAGTTTGTAAACTGTAACGTAGGCATGTTCGCCCAAGATTTCAACGGTCTGTGGCATCTCTTCACTTAAATGTGTTAGGTGGCTGGAGGAAACAGTAGCCCTGACTCCCAAAGGAGCGTGTTAACCAGATGGATTTTCTGTGAAGTTTGTTTTAAAACAAGAAAGTATCAGGCGCTGTTGTACTGTTCGCAGGGGCATGGGGTGGCAGAAGGAACACAATTATTTACTTATCCACTTTCTTTGAAGTTCTTACTGCTTGCATACCTATGACCATTCTTCGGAGAGACTTGGTTACGGTGAAAAGCACAGTTTAATGTTGGTCATACTACCTTCAGTGTGAAAATCTCATGTTCAACTTAGGATGATTCCCTATGGGACACGGAAGGCTGCTTCAAAGTAGAAAAGGTGGAAGACCTCTGTTGATGCTGATAAGAATACATATGATATCTGTAGGGTGTGCTGGGGAATTTCTTTTCTGATGTGATGCTGTACATATGTCCTTTTAGGGACGATTAATGGACCAGCCTCCACTGATCCCTGGAGTCCTTACAGATTCAGCCTTCCTTGACCAAGTGTTAGGCAGTTCCTGGTTGTTTTCATACTCATCTGTTCAAGGAACTGCATGTATTTTGGAGTGCAAAGTTTGCCTCAGGCATTGTTCTAGACCCTGGGGCTAGAGAAGTGAAGAGACAACAGCTGTGCCCCGGCTGACATGACATGACACCGTGTGGAAGAGTGGGATGTGGGAGAGTGATGTGGGCCGAGCAAGAGGAGGCTGGAGTTGTGGCCAGGATGGCCAGGAAAGGTCTCACTGCGGAGGAGCGTTTTATGTAAGACACGAAAGCAGTGCAGGAGGAAGGGCGAGTGGCGTGCTCTGGGAGCAGCAATAGGCCAGTGTGACCAGGGTACAGCAGGTGGGGTGAGGGAACCAGGAGCTGAAGACAGAGGGGTGAGTTGGGCCCAGTCCTGGGGCCTCGTTGGGTCATAGTGCGGAGTGGGTATCTATTCTCAATGAGATGGTGACCCTTTGGAAGGTTTTGAGAGCAGGAGTAACGTGACTGAACGTATGTTTAGCAGACTCGCTCTGGCTGCTCTTGAGAACATACCACAGAGCATGGCAGAAGCAAGGAGACCAATTAGGAGGCTGTTGCAATAAGCCAGGCAAGAGGCCTTGAGGCTCAGGTCAGGGTGGGGAGGGTGAATTCCGGGTGTGTTTGAAGGTCCGGACCTTAGGACTGTGTACAGGTTGGAAGTGTGAGGGCGGGGTTGCAGAGGGAGGAGTTGAAGCTGGAGGGAGGTTTAGGGTCTGAGCTCAGAAACTCAGGTGGGGAAGACTTGGGGAGATCCTGCTTAGTGGGAGCTGATGGAGTTTGGTTTTGTAGGCGCTGACTGTGAGGTGCCTGTTAGACACCTGTGTTGTGATGTCCAGGGAGCCTTTGGGTCTCCGGGCCTGGAGCTCAGTGAGTAGGCCTGGACTAGAGGTAGGAGTGTGCGGGAGGCCACTTTGGATGAGGGTCTGAGTGTGGGAGGAAAGAGAAGGACCAGGGAGGGGGGCCCAGGGCTGCCGGCATGTGGAGGTCTGGAAGGTGGCAGTCAGACCACGGGCTGGTTGTCTTCTTCACGGGGCCACGAGCGCTGTGTCAAAACACACTCTCAGTTCAAGGAACTGGCTGGTGCCAGCACTTAAATAGCCGCACTGTCCATTCCTTGAGGACAGAGCCAGTATCTTATGCCTGCATCTCCAGTGCTTCACATCGTGTCTGGCACTTGGTAATCAGAGGAGCAGAAACTGAATTAATAGTCACTTGCATATCCCTGTACTGTAGGAACTTCAGTTTGTAGAGCTTGTGCATAATGCAAATCCAGTGTGTGAGTGTGAGCGTGAGTGGATGAGAGGGCTGCTCACTACCGGGCGGTGGGTTTAATGTGGACCTTCTGTCCAGTGTGTTCACTAAAGCAGGTTTCCAATTTTCTGATGTAACCAGGGTCGGGTGCTGCGCACGTTGCTGGAGCCTGGCCCCTGTCCCGTCTTCCCACTCCACCGGGCAGAGCCGGCAGCTTTGCCCATTTCATGGGTGAGGAGACTGAGGCTTAGAGAAGTTAAGTTACGTGTCCTACAGCTAGCAAGTGGGCCCTCTGTCTCCAAAAACAAATCTTAATAGAAATTAGGAAGTTGAACGTTAGAAGTGAGTGTATTTAGAAGCATGCCTCCTTCCTCCATTAGAAGGTAAGATCCGGACAGTCAGGGAGCCTGGCGGTCTGGTCCAGGCACCTCAGCCTGCGCTGAGTGAGCAGTGCCTCGGTCCGAGGGAGCTGTGAGGGGCCCTCGGCCTGTGGCATTTCAGGCTCCGGGAAGGACAGGTCGGTCCTGTCCTCCAGTGCAGGTGGGACGGTGCAGAGCCACTGACGGCCAGTCAAGACTGTGATGGCGGCACAGGGGTGAGGGGTCCTGTGCTTGCGCTTCTGGTCGGAATTGCTGCTGGTCCGTGGGACTCTTCGTGCTCAGTTTCCAGGGTAAGAGCCTAAGGACACTGATCCGGCCTGTGACGTGGCGCGGATGGCTGGCTCCTGCTCTCTAAACGCAGTCCTGTCTCTTGTGAGGAATGGCCTTGGATTCAGTTTTAGTGAAGTAACTCACATGTTGTGTCAGTTTCCTGTTCATGTTGCACGAGGTGCTGCACCTCAGTGTGGTGACAGAATGTGGAGACTGTATCTCCTTCGACACTGCGCCATCATTGTGTCACTCATTTCAGTGACTCCCAGAGGGAAGACGCGGAAACGTGTTGCCTTCAAGAACACCCTGGTGAGGAGCATCACTGTGTCGATGAGGGTCAAGTGACAGATGGTCAGTTCAGTGAGCTCATTCGGCCTGTGATCCAGAAGGGCTGTGAAGATGTGGAAGAGAAGGAGGAATATGTTGGCAGTGAGTCCGATGGCCGCTTGGGAGAAAATGGCATTTCTTAATGGTAACATAAATGGAAAGTGATGATCTTAATGGAAAAGAAGAAACATGTTTTATAGTCTGAAAAAATAAACAAAAGATCTCCCCTCTTCCGTGTTATTCATTCCATAATCAAAATAATCACTCCCCCCATCATTTTAATTTCACCAATTTATTCTTGATTGACCCTATCTCATTTAAATTCTTAAAAATACAGTCTCAATATTAGTTTATACACCAAATAATTAACATATATCACATACCAACACATCCACAATCATATATGTATAGGGTGCACATTATCTATACTACTAGGGTATTGGGACTCACCGTTCTGAGTGTGAATATTAAATGAAAGAATGCAGAAAGTAAACAAATGCTTTCTAAACAGTGATGTTCGTATAAAATGAAATCAGTAGCTCGAAGAGACATCTGTGCTTCCAAATTCATGGCAATATTATTCACAATACCTAAGATATGGAAACAACCTAAACATCTGTTCACAGATGAATGGATAAAGACATTGTAGTGTGTCTATATACATTGGAATATTATTCAACCTTTAAAAAGAAAATCCTGCGATTTCCAACGACATGCATAAACCTGGAGGATATTATGTTAAGTGAAATAAGCCAGACACAGAAGACAAATACTGCATGATCCCACTTCTATGTGGAATCTAAAAAAGTTGAATACATGAGAGCAGAGAGTAGAGTGGTGGTTACCTGGGGGGCTGTGGGGGGAGGCGTGGAAAATGGGGAGATGTTGGTTAAGGGGAACAAGGTTGCAGTTATGTATGATAAATAAGTCTAAAATAATACTGTGTTATACACTGGAAATTTGCTAAGAGTGTAGATTTCAGGTGTTCTCACCATACAAAAAAAGTGGTAACAATGTAAGGAGAAATGTTAATATATGTTAATTAGCTTGATTGTAGTAGTCATTTCACTATGCGTATGTATGTCAAAACATCATGCTGTAAACCTTAAATATACACAATTTTTATTAAAAAACAAATCATGAGTGTTTGTACAAATGAACATTTTATGCTAATGGGGAAAAAATTACCAAAAAACTTTGGAAAAAAAATATTCCTTTGAGCCTATCCCACATCACATCACTCTGATGCTTTTTCTTTTTGGTCCTTCTTCCACATTTGAGTAGTCTGTGATTACATGGGATGGTTCCCGCCCTGTCCTAAAGTCAGCTGATTATCGACCTTCACTGCATCGGCACCTGAACTCCTTTGTGTCATATTACCTAAGACTGTATTCCCACAGTGTGGGATTGAGATGCGGACATCTTTATAAGAAGTGTATCTCCTCGAAATGATCCTAGCTCTCTCCCAGTAGAGTTTCCATACAGAGACCCCTTATGGAAACTCTCTTCATCTCAGCAGAGGATTGCTAAAATCCTGATCTCAATTTTCAAGAGAACAAACAAAAAAATGTTTCTGGACTTTATGACATTCAGGAGGTTGCATCACAGTGTTCACATGGCACTTCACGTCTTGAGACTTCACTTAAAACTGGGATACCCTGCCAGGCCTCGTAAAGATACTTAGGTCTCCATTACTAAAGATGCCTCCGCTTATGTCTTAATCACGAAATATCTGTAACAGAATCCTTTGTGAAATATCACTGAATGGTTTTGAAATTACTTTCTCATGTTATTTGCCCTGGATGCAGGCATCATAATTTGATCAAATTAATTCAATCCAGGGCTTAGAAAAATTCAGCTGTATCATGCTGTGCAAAGGAAATCCCCACAATTCCTCTCTTCCTCTTCTGAGATGAAAGAGTATTCAGTTATGTTTTTAAGATCATTTGTAAACACAGTGGCCCATAAATATAAATGTGAAAAACAATGCAGTTAATTTAATAGTATTATTGGCTCAAACTCAGAAAATCACAGCTGAGGCAGAACATTGATCTAAAACCACCTGATAGAAACGAATTTATAAAGGAGACATTTCATAGTTGAGTAAATGCTTTTTACTCTTTCTCCCAAAGCTTAATCTAGTAAAGGGACATATTTGCGTCATTGCCATAACCAAACAACCAGCGGTTCTCACAGGCAAACGTCTGCGCCCACACACACTTTGGTTCTGCTGCCGCGTCACACTCAGGAGAAGCACCAGGGTAATACTGACTCGGAGGCACAATGGTCTCCACATCTAAGGATCACGTTAATCCCAGGACAAGTAATCAAATATTTGGGAATCACCAACAATATATGGGGAATTATTTAATAACTGTGTCTGAAACATTTTATTAATATTCTACATACAGTTTAAGCCATTACCTAAACATATAGGGAAAATATTGGGTAAAGTAACATGGATAATTTTAATGTTTTCTTCTCTCACCCCATGGAATGTCTGTCTCACTGCTTCTAATTCATGCCTGCACTCTGAAATTGCCGCACTGAGAAGGAGTGTATCTGCTGGATCACCATGGGCATCCTTCTCCATGAGGCTCTTGAGGGCCCTGGTGCTGAGCCTGATGTGAGAGGACTATGATTCTCAAGGACTGGGGTTAACAGATCAAGTACAGTCAGTTAAATATGAATTTCAGGCAAATAGTTACTATACATAGTAATATACTACAAATAATTAATATCTTTAATACCCCCAGGTAGTGCATACAAATATTACAGGCAAACATTACACAGTTATACTAAAATGTTATTTGTTGTCTTTCCAAATTTTAAACTTAACTGTGTGCGCTGTATTTTCATTTGGTGAATCTGGCAACCTCAACATGAAATATTCATGGGATCTGAAAACGTGGTGCAGACCTTGGAGAAGTGGAATAGAAGAAAAATTCATAGAGGCCATGTAGTTTGGTCTGAGTGTAAAGGAGACTTGGGTCCTAACCGATACCTTAGAAACTTAGCAGTTTGATTGCACATCTCAGCGTTCACTGTGAGAAGTGATGACCAGCTTGTCCTGGGGCTGAGAGTGAAGCCCCTGAGCACTCTCAGAAGACAGAAAATGCAGCTCAAGTTCACTCTCATCAGACTGCCTTCACTTTTGGCTATTCGCACTATTATTGGCCCCAAAGTATAAGCCTAATCATGGACAATGGTGGGGGAAATAACACCATTAAAGGCACAGGGAATAGAAGACTGGTCATGAAGTCTAAGAGCTTAGACCAGATGCCTGAAGAAGAGAAGGACTGTAATCAAAGGAAGAAGCCATTAACAAAACCCAAGTGCTATTTTGCATTAGACAATATACTATTTTTGAGAAAAAAAGTTGGATGAAGCCTATTTCTTCATCTATATAATAATATCTAATGTTTAGTGTTGTGTTATTTTATGATGGATATCTTTTTAATGTAGTTCTTTGCCTAGCATATAGTTAAGTGAAATCTAGATCACAAAATAATATCCTGTGGGTTTTTTATTATTGTATGAATAAAAAGTGTTATTTTCCTTATAGGTTTTACCATATTCTATGAAAAGCATTGTAAAACCCATGACTGGTCAATGACAGCATACAGCTCTTGTGAGAATTACAGGTGACCTGGTTGGGGAACCAGGGGTTGGTTGGGTCAGAGGCAATAGTTCGCAACTTTAGAAACACACCTGGCAATATCAGAAAGGAAATTACCTTTCCCAGCTAGATCAGTGCCATGAAAAGCCTTTGTGAAATGTACAAATGTAAACAGAATCATGATGGTAAGTTCCAGATACCATTGAAAACCTGAAATGCACCCACTGTTCTTTGGCAATTGAACTTCATGTAGGGTGCAGCTGGAAGCAAAGTGCTTGCTACTGAGGGTATTCATAATCCCAGGACATTTAATTCTTGGCTTAAACGGGGAAAACATGGGCAGGGGACATGTTGCTGCAGAAGTAGGAGTCAGGAAAACACTGGACGGGCTCAAACACAAATCCTGTGTTATCTATTTCTGGAAACTTTAAAATCCTGTCTGCAGTGTGTTTTTCTGACCATGGAAACCAAACCGATCTGAGCAAAAATGTGACACTTTTTCTCATAAAGGATTGCAAGATCTTTTACCACTGTGACCCTGTGCATCACAGTCATGAGGAGATCACAACTTGTTGTTTCAAATGTTGTTTCAGGAAGGAAATGGAGAGCATGTTTTCTGTGCTCCAAGAACTCTCTTCAGGTTAGTCAAGGCCCATTGTCTCTGACATCTTCCCTCCTTTACATGAGATGCAGGGGCTTAACATGAGTTATTTTAAGAAAAACTTAAAATTCTCCAGTGTTCAGGAACATACAAGTTTTCTACTGATCAAGTTTCTTGAGGTTTTGATGCAGTTGAGAGCCACAGACAATCCCTGTCATCATCATTTTGTTCCTTTCTGTTTTCAACAGCATCTTGGTTCCATCCTCACTGTCTTCCATTTTAAAGACACACAGACACTAGAAGACTCGATGCAGACAATGTTAACTTGTTAATTTAAATGACTAAATTGAAATTTACTTATCATTTTTGTGAATATATGTCTTATTGAGCTAATTACAATTTAAAACTTTCAGAGGAAACAGCAGAGAGAGTAAATTTTGAGGATAGTTTTTTATAAGTTTTTTTTATATTTATAAATTATATTTAGAAATTTTTATAATTATAAGTGAATGCTATGTCATTCAAGTTTACAAATTATGATTCTCTCATCACTAAGCAATCTCACTCAAGCTAATCTACAGAGCATTTTATAAGTTGTAGTCCATTTAAATAACACAAAATATTAAACAACTTATTTTAAGAAAATATTTGATATCATGCTGAGTGCTACCATGCTTCCATTTCTGTAAGTTAGTCATTAACCGTACAGAGATTAGACATGCAACAGAAAGTGACGTTTCCAGATAGTTTTGAGGTAACAACAACAACAAAAGGAATCCCTCTGTTAACAATTACTATAATGGAATAAACATACTATTCTTTATCGTCATCTGCTAAACTCTCACTATTGTGTAACGTAGAAAATCTCGTGTTTAATCACATTATTGTAAACAGCCAAAGTTTTAGAAATATGCTAAAGTGTCGTCCAAGTTTAAAAAAAGGAAGTAAGACTAAATCATCCTGGATTACCTCAGACTCGCTGTGTCTTAAAAGGTTAAATTTTCCATAAATGCATAAAATAATTTGTTTCTGAACTAATTTATTAAAATGATAAATATTCAAATAAAATTGCAATTCAAAATAACATCATAAAATTACAAACTTCCTTCTACAAATTATAAATTATTGTGATCTTAATATTAATGAAATTTATGTTTCATCTGGAAATACTTACTGATTAGTTATGATTCAGTGAGATATAAAACCAAAATTATGAGAAGAGAATTATCCTAACACATCACTGAGAAAATCCTACCTCGCCCCACCACCCGCCTAGGGTCTTGAGCACTCGCTGTTCATGAAGCTGAGACATAGACACTCACCCAGCTGAGCCTTTGGAATTATCCTGGGCGTGAACTGTGGACCCAAGACATAGTCATAAGAAAGGGATGCTGTCAGCTCATCTCTCTCCAGGCCCATGATTGTCGTGTCACCTGTAGGATCAGGAGATCTGGCCTTGAGATTGATGGAAAGGAGAGCCACCAAAGAGAAAACTGAACCAAACTAATTCCTTGAAAACAGCAGACAAGGAACAGCTGGCTTTCAAACTTTTCCACATGTGAGCTCATTTTCCTAGGTCATCTTGGCCTGGTGGGTTGTGTGGTCTCAGTCCTTGTCTACATAACAGAAGTCAAACAATAATCCTACCTTCAAAAGGACTTTTTTTCATATTTATTTCCATGTCAGATTATCCAATGTATCTTCACTGATACAAAAGATTCCTGGTGGCCTTCACATATGTCCCTGGATTTCAGGGCCACATCTGCACTATCCACCACTTTTGTGGGAATGAGGAAAGTGCCCCTCCCCCAGACCTATGTAGGTGAAGGGCTTTTACTCCAGAGGACACAGCCTGAGTGAGGGCACCTGGCGTGGAAGCAGATGCAGGCTCCTTTGCACCCCTACACCTCCACCTGTTGGGCAGGTGTATTTTGGGAGGACAGAAAGGACACCTTCCTTCAAGCAGCACTGAGGGTTGGCATATGCACTATCCTTCTCCGGGTGACTTATTTCTACATGGACATCCAGGCTCCCAGGTTATATGTTCTCCCACACCCATCCCCCAATCTCCTCTGCTGTTTCTACTCATAGGGCTGTTTTATTTCACACTCAGAATTAGAGAACCCAATCCTCAGCAACTGCCAGATTTTATTAGTTTTTGTGACACCCATCCACCTGTCATCTGTTATAATGAACTGTGACTTTAACCTTAACCTTAATCATGACTACCATGTCTGTGGCACTATCTTAATCAAATACCACCTGATGTCAAAGTAGTGACTTTTCTCCCCACTCAACCTATGGATCTAGCCCAAGGCACCAGATTTAATCATGTTTGGATTCAGCCTGGTGTACCGCTCATGTCCCATCTTTGATTGTCTAACAAATAAATTGTCCATTTGGCTGCAGTCAGGGTCACCTACTCCCCAGGCTTCTACTGCATTCTGTTAGAATTCTCCCTGCTATCTCCAGCCCAGTCCAATATACCATCACCTGCCATCACTACAAAATCGTGGCTCAGTTCAGTCACTTTCCTAGGTCTTGATTTGTGTGTCTTCTTGGAAGCTTTTCAGCTCCTTGTTTATCATCTTTTGTCCAATGCTCAAAGAAAAAAACTATTGACCAAGGATTCTATAACTAGAAAAGCTATCTATTAAAAATAAAGGTGAGATGAAGACATTCCAGATAAATAAAAACTGAGATAATTTTTTGCTAGCACATACAAGAAATAGTAAAAGTTATTCAGACTGAAGGAGACTGGGCTCAGATAATAATATGAACGCACATAAAAAGACAAAGGCACTAATAAATGTAATTATAAGACACTATCAATGAATATTTGTTTTCTTAACTGATTTAAAAAGCAATTTTAGGGGCCGGCCCAGTGGCGCAAGCGGTTAAGTGCACGCGCTCCACTTCAGCAGCCTGGAGTTCACTGGTTCGGATCCTGGGCGTGCACCGACGCACCGCTTGTTAAGCCATGCTGTGGCGGCATCCCATATAAAAAAATAGTAGAGGAAGATGGGCATGGATGTTAGCCCAGGGCCAATCTTCCTCAAGGAAAAAAGGGGAGGATTGGCATCAGATGTTACCTCAGGGCTAGTCCTCCTCACAAAAAAAAGAAAAGCAATTTTATCAAAACATGTCAGTAAGTGTACATTGGGGGGCACAGGCATTTAAGAAATCTGTGCAAATCACTAGTTGACCACTAAGCTCATGGAATGTAGACTTCAATGGACATACATGACAAAGCATACAGTGTTTACAAAAAGAAGTTAGAAAACAAACAAACTGCAACCCACAATAAGTAGCAAGAAAATCCCAAGGAAGGGAGATAATCTGATTTCCAAAGTTACTACATTATAATATTCAAAATGTCCAATTTCCAAAATATCTACAAACTACGCAAATAAGTAAGAAAGTATGGTCCATTTATAAAAGAAATAAAGGTAACAGTTGCTTGTGAAGTCCAAACATTCAGCTTTAAAATTTTTATATGAAGTGCCATCAATATTCTCAAACAGCTAAAGGAAATCGTGGACAACAAATCAGGAGAATGTATTCTCATCAAATAGAGAATACCCATAGAGATAGAAATTATAAAAAAGGAACCAAAAAAATGCTGAAGCTGAAAAATACATTAACTGAAATGAAAACTTCACCAAAGGGTTCAACAGCAGATTTGAGCAGACAGAAGAAAGAATCAGCAAACTTGAAGGTAGGTCAACTTTAAATATCCCATCTGACTAGCAGAGAGGAAAACGACTGAAGAAAAAGGAGCATGGCCTAACATACCTCTGGCTGCCCATCAGGTGTACCAACACAGACATTATGGGAGTCTCAGAAGAAGAGGAAAGAGGGAAAATTTCAGAAGGACAATTTGAACAAATAATGGCTGAAAGCTTCTCATGTTTGAAAGTCATGAATCTGCACATCCAAGAATCTCAACAAGCTGCAAGTAGCATAAACAAAAGAGATCCACACTGAGACACGTTATAGTCAAACTGTCAAGAGCCAAGACAAACAGAAAATTTTGAAAAAAGTAAGAGGGAAGCAATTCATCATGTGCAAGGCATCCACAGTAAGATTATATCAGCCAATTTCTCATCAGAAACCATTTAGTCCAACTCATAGAGACAGAGATTGGATTGATGGTTACCAGAGGGGAAGGGGGGAGGGAGGAGGGCGAAAGGGATAATTCGGCACATGTGTGTGGTGATGGGTTGTAACTAGTATTTGGGTGGTGAACATGATGTAATCTATGCAGAAATAGAAATATAATGATGTACACCTGAAATTTATACAATGTTATAAACCACTGTCACTGCAATAAACAAAAAGTTAAAAAAAAAAAACCATGTAGTCCAGGAGACAGCAGGGTGACAATGTGTTGAAAGGAAACATTATCAACCAGGAGTTCTATGAGGGAAAACCGTCCTTCAAAAATAAGGAGAAATTAAGATATTTCCAGATAAAATCTTCAAGAGTTTTTCACTAATAGACCTGTGCTACCAGAAGTGCTAAAGGGTTTCCTTTGGGTTGAAATGAAGGGACACAAGACAGTTACTCAAAGTCATGTTTAAAAAATAACATCAGTAAAGGTAACCACATAGGAAATATCAAAAACAGTAGTAAAGGCTTTCTGCTTTGGAACTCCCATTTTTTTCCATTTTCGTATATGACAAAGTCCTAATGCATAAACAATCATTATAAATCTATGTTAATGAATACACAATGTATAGAGAAGGAATAAGTGACAAAAGCAACATAAAGGGGGAGTAAGAGCTCCATAGAGGAGCAGTTTTTGTACAAAAATGCATCTGTTTGTATTAAACTAACTGTCATAAATTGATGAG